>NC_069507.1:143072444-143259944 GCF_027579735.1 Bombina bombina | reverse complement strand
CATAATATGGGATGGTATAAGAATAACTATCAGCGGTAGACAAAGAACAGCTGAGTTTGGCCTTGTACTGCCAGTAAGCCCATCTGGCATGATATCACTATGCCACAGAGATGGCAGAAGCTCTGTTTATTCCAAGAAAATTGTTTGTGACAAGAGGTCACAATTTAAGGCTGGAGGAAATGAGATTTAAGAGCAATAAAAGTGTGAAATGCATTTCCTGAGGAGGAAGTAAATGCCAATATCTTAGATACATTTAAAAATGGCTTAGATACATTTATGGCTAGAAACAGAATTCGGGGATATGATTGCTTCTGTTAACTGGGTAACCTTTCTAATGGAATTAATTTAATCTCAACTGGAGCTTTTTTCAAGTATATTACGATTTGTATAGGTTGAACTCGATAGACTTCTGTCTTTTTTCAACCTCATCTACTATGTTACACTGACTGGGAAGCTACTGTGTGCGCTCTTATGTTAAAGGGACACTGAACCCCAAAAAAATATTTTGTGATTCAGATAGAGCATGAAATTTTAAGCAACTTTCTAATTTACTCCTATTATCAAATTTTCCTCATTCTCTTGGTATCTTTATTTGAAATGCAGGAATGTAAGTTTAGATGCCGGCCCATTTTTGGTGAACGACCTGGGTTGTTCTTGCTGATTGGTGGATACATTCATCCACCAATATAAAAATTCTGTCCAGAGCACTGAACAAAAAAAAAAATTAGATGCCTTCTTTTTCAAATAAAGATAGCAAGAGAACGAAGAAAAATTGATAATTGGAGTGAATTAGAAAGTTGCTTAAAATTGCATGCATCTGAATCACAAAATATTTTTTTTGGGTTCAGTGTCCCTTTAAAGATTTTTTCTTTTTCTTGGTAAAGTTATAATTTCTTGGCAGTACATAAGGACCTTAGAACATTTATTTATGACCTGTTTATTTAAAATGCTTTCACCCTTTTAGCAATTACCAAAACCTGGCTATCTCCTTCTGACATTGTTTCCACTACTCCTCTCAAACATGGTGGTTTTCACTTTAGCCATACCCCTAGGCCAGGTGAGAAACGTGGAGGCAGTGTTGGGATCCTGCTCTCCCCCTCCTGCACTTATCAGTGCCTACCTCCAATCCCATCTCTCTCCTTCTCCTCGTTTGAAGTCCACTGTATTCGCCTGTTCTCTCCCTTCTCCCTCAAAAGTGGCAGTCATCTATCGCCCTCCTGGACCTACCTCCCATTTCCTTGACAACTTTGCCGCTTGGCTTCCTCACTTTCTCTCTACAAATATACCAACCCTAATTCTTGGGGACTTCAACATTTCCATTCACAACCCGTCTGCCCCTGCTGCCTCTAAACTTCTTTCACTCACATCCTCCTTCGGTCTCTCACAATCCACCCTATTCCCTATCCACTGTGATGGACACTCCATCGACCTGGTATTTTCCTACCTCTGTCCTATATCGGACCTCACCTGACGCTCTTTTCCCATTTCAGTCCATCACCTGGTCACCTATAATATTAATGTAACAGCTAAACCCACTCCTCCATCCCGCCCCCGCACCTGTAGAAATCTACATGCTGTGGATCCGCTCCAATTTTCAAAAATTATTCAAAATCTCATCGCTCACACTCCCACTATAACCTGCCCTGATCTCGCAACAGCCCACTATAACAAAACATTATCCTCTGCACTAGACACACTTGCCCCTCCCCAGCTGCACAAAACATCACGCCGTCAGTTGCAGCCCTGGCACTGCTGAGCGTGTCTGGAGGAAAACTCACTCTGAACCTGACTTCATACACTATAAGTTTATTCTTCGTTCATACACTTCTGCCCTTCACTTATCCAAGCAAACCTACTTCTCTTCTCTTATATCTACTCTTTCCTCAAACCCTAAATTATTCTTCTCCACCTTTAACTCTCTACTCTACCCTACTGCTCCACCCCCCATCTGTCTTTAGTGCTCAAGACCTGGCAGACTACTTTTTAAACAAAACACGTACTATCCAAAGCAACATCCCAACACCAACCTGCAATATTCCATCAACAGGCCCAGTTACTCCCTCTGCCACCCTCTGCGTCCTCCATCCAGCCACTGAGAATGAAGTTTCTTCCTTACTATCTTCCTCACGCCTCACTACCTGCCTGCTCGACCCTATCTCTTCCTTTCTACTGTAATACCCTCACTATCTTCCACCCTCACTCCTGCTCTTACCAAATATTCAACCTATCTCTCTCTACCGGCTCATTCCCATCTTCTTTCAAACACGCAAAAGTCACTCCCATACTCAAAAAACCCTCCCTCTACCTTAATTCTCCTGAAAGCTACCGCCCCATATCACTGCTTCCACTAACATCAAAACTCCTTGAAAAAATAGTTTACAGTCGCCTAACCCACTTCCTGTCCGCCAACTCCTTGCTTGACCCCCTGCAATACAGATTCTGCCCCAAACATTAAACTGAGACTGCCCTTACCAAGGTTACTAACGATCTTCTCTCTGCTAAAATTATTGGCCACTACTCTATACTCATCTTACTTGACCTCTCAGCTGCCTTCAACACAGTTGACCACCCCCTCCTCTTACAGACCCTTAGCTCTTTTGGTCTCTGTCACAATGCTCTTATCTTTCTCACAGGTCTTTTTCTGTGTAATTTGCCGGTGACTCCTCCTCTCCAATGCCTCTGTCTGTTGGAGTACCTCAAGGATCTGTTCTGGGTCCTCTACTCTTCTCTATTTATACTTCTTTGCTGGCTAAACTTATCAACAGTTATGTCTTCAAATATCACCTCTATGCTGATGACACCCAGATCTACCTCTACACCCCTGCTCTCTCTCCCTCTGTCCTTTCTCATGTCAGTGACTGCTTATCTGTTATTTCTTCCTGGATGGCCTCTTACCACCTAAAGATTAACATGTCCAAGACTGATCTCCTTCTAATCCCTCTCTCAAGCTCTACGGCGACTTGTAACTTCTCTATCCCTGTTGACGGCATCACCATTTCCCCATCGCCCCAAGTCAGCTGCCTCAGAGTTACACTTGACTCAAATCTATCCTTCGCCCCCCATATCCAATCACTTTATACATATATATATATATATATATACCGCTCCCCTCTACCTATCCTCTCTAATCAACAAGTATACTCCAGCCCACCCACTAAGATCCAACAATGACCTGCTCCTTGCATCTGCTACTATCACCTCCTCTCATGCTAGACTGCAGCACCTACCCTCTGGAACACTCTCCCTCGTGCTGTCAGGCTTTGCCCTAATCTTTCTTCCTTTAAATGCTCTCTGAAGACTTTTCTGTTCAGAGAAGCCTACCACCCAACTCAATAATATTTATCTTACCTAACAACATTTCCCTCATCTAACTCTGCATTAACATCTTTCTCAATCTTACAGTCCTCACCTCCTATTTCTCAACCTCCTACCCTTCTAGATTGTAAGTTCCCACGGGAATAGGGCCCTCAATTCCTCCTGTATGTGTTTGTAAATTTTTTCCTGTCTCTTAGAAGTTTTAGATTATTGTTTTATTTAAATGAACTGTATCCATGGACAGCGCTGCGGAATATGATGGCGCTTCATAAATAAAGTATAATAATAATAATAATCTTGCTTTGAGTCCCAATGGAATCTATGAGGCTGATTTACGAAATGTCTGTCGGACCTGATCAGACAGTGCGGTTCAGGTTCGACAGACATCGCTGAATGCGGAGAGCAATACGCTCTCCGTATTCAGCATTGCACCAGCAGCTCACAAGAGCTGCTGGTGCAACGCCGCCCCCTGCAGACTCGCGGCCAATCGGCTGCCAGCAGGGAGGTGTCAATCAACCTGATCATACTCACTTTTGTTGCCAACGGTTTAGACATTAATGGCTGCGTGTTGAGTTATTTTGAGGGGACAGCAAATTTACACTGTTATAAAGGCTGTACACTCACTACTTTACATTATAGCAAAGTGTCATTTCTTCAGTGTTGTCATATGAAAAGATATAATAAAATATTTACAAAAATGTCAGGGGTGTACTCACTTTTGTGAGATACTGTAAATGCAACCAACTTTAACAAATGCTTATTTTTAAATATACTTAGATGTCACTTAAAGCTATTGACTATAATGGCAGGGTGCGCTAACGCCAGCTACGGTAATGTAGAGGAGTTTGCACTTGTTTTAATTATAGTCAATAGTATGGGTAGTACAGCCTAGTCAGTGAAGAAGAAAGAAACATGTTTGAAGGCAGGTTAAACGGTAGGAGGTTAGTATTAACAGCTAAAATAAAAACACAGATTCTTAAAAACTTTCTTTACAGGCGCTTTGTGCACTACATATATTCAAATACAGTGCTTACAAAAACTTTGTTATTGTCCCTTTAAATGACCCCTTAAAAGGGGCATTAAACACTAAGGGCCGATTTATGAAAGCGCGGACAGACATGATCTACTGTAGCAATCATGTCGCCGCTTATCGATAAATGTACCACCCCCTGCAGATTCGTGTCAATCAACCGGATCGTATGTGATCGGCGGATTGCTGTCCGCCGCCTCAGAGGTGGCGGACGAGTTAAGGAGCAGAGGTCTTAAGACTGCTGCTTCTTAACTCCTGTTTCTGGCGAGCCTAAAGGCTCACGCGGAAACAGCTGCATCAAGCTCTGAATTACAAGTGGAGGGCTAATTTATTGCGGGCCCTTAAAGGGGCAAATTTTCCCATTTACAGGTGCGCGATAAATAACCAGCCATTACTAGTGGTGCTCAGAAAATTAACCAGCGATCAGACCTCTGGTTAATTTTTAAAATAACCCACAGTTGGCCCCAAAATAAATAAAAAAAAAATAAAAAAACCCTGCAAAAAGCACTTATGAGGGGTTAATGTTGGCAGCTGTGAGGTGTTAAAAAAAATGGCACTGAAAAGTGCCTTTATATAGCGGTCTATGGGAACTGTATGTTCCCTGTAAATAAATATGAATATCTACATTTATATGTATGTGTTAATATGTGTCTATACACATATTAGCACATAAATATATATATATATATATATATATATATATATATATATATATATATTCTTAAACAAACATATTTACAATCTGCTGCCCATCACTGCGTGATTTACCCCCTTCGCTGTCACGGCATGAGAACGAGGCTCCCATTGGAGCCTATTGAAGCGTAAGCGCAAAGGTTCCATGCAATCGTTCGCATTGCACCTAACTTGTAATACCAGCGCACATTTGCTTTTGCAGTATCGATATTTTGCGCTCCACTTATAATCTAGCCCTAAATAAATTACATAAGCATAGTACTAAGGTTATTCCCCACCTCCCTAAAGTGATGGGTGCCGCCATGTTTGAAATCTATCTTTCACTACATTCTAGTGCTGAGCAATTTGCACGTGTGCAGCAACTCTACTTCAGCTCCCTGCAGTGTAACCTAAGTTCCAAAATCGTAGCACCCATGATTAGAGGGCGGTACAAGAAAAGTGTCCCTTTAAATTGTGTCAAAGAATATATAAAAGCATTTTTTTAACAGAGGTAGAAGTCGTTTTAATTTTATATTACTTAAAAAGGACATTAAACATCTCTTGTCTTAATAGAGGCCACAAAGCAAAATCTTTAACCTAGGTTTTCAAAATGCAGCAAAATAGTTAAACCAGCTATTTGATTCACATCATTTGCCATTTATTTAATTAGCTTTTTAGACACTCTAGGCTAGTGATGGCTAACCTTGGCGCCCAATATGTTTTGAAACTACATTTCCCATGATGCTTAGGAACTCTTCAGTCTAGTTGAGCATCATGGGAAAGGTAGTTCTGAAATATTGGGGGTGCCAAGGTTAGTCATCACTGTTCTAGGGTGTGTGGGACAAATAGCTATTTTAAGGACAAAAGCAAGAGGTGTTAATTAAAGGGACATTAACCCCTTAGTGACCAGAGCACTTTTCCATTTTCTGTCCGTTTGGGACCAAGGCTATTTTTACATTTTTGCGGTGTTTGTGTTTAGCTGTAATTTTCTTCTTACTCATTTACTGTACCCACACATATTATATACCGTTTTTCTCGCCATTAAATGGACTTTCTAAAGATACCATTATTTTCATCATATCTTATAATTTACTATAAAAAAAATGATAAAATATGAGGAAAAATGGAAAAAAACACACTTTTTCTAACTTTGACCCCCAAAATCTGTTACATATCTAAAACCACCAAAAAACACCTATGCTAAATAGTTTCTAAATTTTGTCCTGAGTTTAGAAATACCCAATGTTTACATGTTCTTTGCTTTTTTTGCAAGTTATAGGGCCATAAATACAAGTAGCACTTTGCTATTTCCAAACCATTTTTTTCCAAAATTAGCGCTAGTTACATTAGAACACTGATATCTTTCAGGAATCCCTGAATATCCCTTGACATGTATATATTTTTTTTTAGTAGACATCCCAAAGTATTGATCTAGGCCAATTTTGGCATATTTCATACCACCATTTCACCGCCAAATGCGATCAAATACAAAAAATTGTTCACTTTTTCACAAATTTTTTCACAAACTTTAGGTTTCTCACTGAAATCATTTACAAACAGCTTGTGCAATTATGGCATACATGGTTGTAAATTCTTCTCTGGGATCCCCTTTGTTCAGAAATAGCACACATATATGGCTTTGGCGTTGCTTTTTGGTAATTAGAAGGCCGCTAAATGCCACTGCGCACCACAAGTGTATCATGCCCAGCAGTTAAGGGGTTAATTAGGGAGCTTTTAGGGAGCTTGTAGGGTTAATTTTAGCTTTAGTGTAGTGTAGTAGACAACCCCAAGTATTGATCTAGGCACATTTTGGTATATTTCATGCCACCATTTCACCGCCAAATGCGATCAAATTAAAAAAAACGTAAAATTTTTCACAATTTTAGGTTTCTCACTGAAATCATTTACAAACAGCTTGTGCAATTATGGCACAAATGGTTGTAAATGCTTGTCTGGGATCCCCTTTGTTCAGAAATAGCAGACATATATGACTTTGGCGTTGCTTTCTGGTAATTAGAAGGCCACTAAATCCTGTTGCGCCTCACACGTGTATTATGGCTAGCAGTGAAAGGGTTAATTAGGGAGTTTGTAGTGAGCTTGCAGGGTTAATTTTAGCTTTAGTGTAGAGATCAGCCTCCCATCTGACACATCCCACCCCCTGATCCCTCCCAAACAGCTCCCTTCCCTCCCCCACCCCACAATTGTCCCCGCCATCTTAAGTACTGGCAGAAAGTCTGCCAGTACTAAAATAAAAGGGTTTTAAAAAAAAATGAAATTTTTTTTTAGCATATTTACATATGCTACTGTGTAGGATCCCCCCTTAGCCCCCAACCTCCCTGATCCCCCCCAAAACCGCTCTCTAACCCTCCCCTCTGCCTTATTGGGGGCCATCTTGGGTACTGGCAGCTGTCTGCCAGTACCCAGTTTACAATAAAAAGTGCTTTTTTTTTTGTTTTTTTGTTTTTTTCTGTAGTGTAGCTCCCCCCCCCCACCCCCCACAGACAAACCCCCACCACCTTGCTGATTGTTTTAATTTTAATTTTTTTTATATTTTTTATTTCCCCATTTTCTGCAGTGTAGCGGTTCCCACCCGCTCCCTCCCCGTGCACGCGCCCGCCCCCACCCTCCCGTGCACGCGCGCGCGCCCGTGCGCGCCCCCAGCCACCCCACCCCACGATCCTGCCCCCCTTCACAACCACAGGGCCATCGATGGCCGCCACCCGCCTCCCGGTCCGGCTCCCACCCACCAACACAGGGAGCAACCGATCTCCGGTGCAGAGAGGGCCACAGAGTGGCTCTCTCTGCACCGGATGACTTAAAAAGGTTATTGCAGGATGCCTCCATATCGAGGCATCACTGCAATAACCGGAAAGCAGCTGGAAGTGAGCAGGATCGCTTCCAGCTGCTTTCCACACTGAGGACGTGCAGGGTACGTTCTCAGGCATTAACTGCCTTTTTTCTGAGGACGTACCCTGCACGTCCTCAGTCGTTAAGGGGTTAAGCTGCTGGGTATAACTATAGTAAGTAGCACAAATTCACATTTTAACCCCTTACAAATATCAGTTTAGTGATGCTCTGCATCTTCATACTGGGTGCCGCCATCTTAGGGCTTAAAGGGACCGTAAAGTCAAAATTAAACTTTCATGATTCAGATAGAGCATACAATTTTAAACAACTTTTTAATTTACATCTGTATGTTTGTATGTTCTACCTAATTTATTAATTAAAAATGTTGGGTTTTTATGTCCCTTTAAGCATGAGACCACAGCTCATGAGTGCTTTTTCTTGCATTGTATTTTTGACCAATGCTAAGTTTCTAAATTCTGAACCACACAACATATATGCTGAAGATGATAGGTGCATATACTATATTAGAGGGACATCATACTCTAAAAGGTTCCTCCATACATTTGAAAAAGCAGCACTTAAATGAGCTGAAATATTACACAAAGATGGATTTCCCCAAAGTTCACTTTAAAGTGATGGCAAACAAAGAGTATTTTTAAGTGAACAATTAGATTGTTTGTGAAAAAAGTATACTAGTACCTTTACTTCATAGAAACAGTGTGCCTGAAAAAGCTAATACAATGAGGTAGCATTCAGGGGATTAGAAACAGGCAGAGATTTAGAGGTTCTAAAGTATATTAAAGGGACAGTCTACACCAGAAGTTTAATTGTTTTAAAAGATAGACAATCCCTTTATTACCCATTCCCCAGTTTTGCATAACCAACAGTTATATTAATATACTTTTTACCTCTGTGATTACCTTGTATCTAAGCCTCTTCTGACAGCCCCCTGATCACATGACTTTTTATTATCTACTGACTTGCATTTTAGCCAATTAGTGCTGTATTGTGCTGACTCTAAAATAACTCAACGGGCGCGAGCACAATGCTATCTAAATGGCTCACATGAACTAGCACTCCCCCGTTGTGAAAAGCAAATTAAAATAATGTGATAAGAGACTGTCTTTAATGGCTTAGAAGCAGGCAGAGATGTAGAGGTTTCAATGTTATAAATTATATTAATATAACAATGTTGGTTGTGCAAAGATGGGGAATGGGTAGTAAAGGCTTTATCTTTCTGAACAATAAAAAAATCAAGTAGACTGTCCCTTTAATTTAAGTTGCCTTACAGAATCTAACCATCTATTAGATTTGCAGCATGTGCAGGATACATAATTTGCTTTTGGTCTCTCTAGGGCAGAGCTTTCCAAACTTTTCGTGTTGGTGACACACTTTTTAGACCTACATCATTTTGCGACACAGTAATTCAGTTGTACTAGCAAACAGGAGGTTAAAATAACTTGTTTTAAGAGATACGGACACATACATAAATGATATAATAACGAAATGTATTTACAAGTAACAGTATGTACTGTATGTGCAAGAATTAAAAAAAAAGTTTAATAACAGCAATAGCTACTTACTATTTTAATGAGATGTATAAGGTTGATGGGATGAACACAGTTTCTGAATATTTGGTGGAATATTAGATAAAGACACTCACATTTTTAAGCTTCCACTTCCTATCCATATATCAAGAGCAGGAGCAGCAATGCACTACTTGGAGCTAGCTGCAAAAAAAACACTTTGACTTCTGACTGAGGGCAGCTCAGCGTTTAAGCTGCTGCGCTCAGAACTCTGCGAGTCCGACTGACTACTGCCAGCGCAGCAAACACACTGCTGTTCCACTCACTGACTACACATGCAGTCACGAGCCGATTGAGGAGACTACACGTGCAGTCAGGAGCCAATGTGCCGCCAATGGGAATAGTTTCAGATCCCACTAAGCTGCGTCAATAGGTTAAGATGATCTGTGACCTACTAGGTATCAATCACGTGTCAACTACGTGATATGCATAGCAGGCAGGCGGAAAGTCAGAAACCAAAACATTTTTTTAAAAGAATTTGAAATTCCAAAAAATTTGTGCTGAAGCAGGGACACACCTACACACTGCCGCCGACACACCAATGTGTCACGACACACAGTTTGGAAAGCACTGCTCTAGGGAGCGTGGGACAAAGTACACATTTTACACAGAAGCAAAAAGGAGTTTAATAAAACAGTGGTTGATTATATATTTATTAAAACAGTAAAAAAAAAACATGTCTAGCTCTAGGCTGCTGATCTTAATTCAGACATGTTAATTAGTTCACACATAAACACATCCCCCACCCATATTAGCTGTAAATATAAGGGTACAGTTAGGATGCAGTGCCTTATAATTACATAAACGTATCTAGTTATCTGTAAGTCACACAGCTACAGAATAAAATAAAAACACTTACATTCACACTGTATAACATCTAGGTTAAACTGTTGAATGGCTCCCATGCTTATCTGTTTCAGATCACCGTCCAGCAGCATCTGAGTCAGTGATGTAGATAAGTGTTTGCAGGCTGACATGCAGGCTGTCTGTGCAACCTTCCCCTAAAAAATAAATACATCAAAAATATAAAAATCTGCATTATATAGAACAGGAGAAATTGTATTACATGGAAAAAAATGCACGTTGACAATGTAAACAGAATGTTCCAATAATTAGGATATCTGGAGCTATAAAGTATAATCAGGTGCTCATAGATCTGCATTGTTCTGCAACACCTGGGTAGTGATGTGGTGCATCAGTATAATAACAGGACCCCTTCACAGTAGCCTTTGTATATACAGGATATAGTTTACCAGTTGGGGGAAAACAATTTCTAACCAGGAGAGAAAATGCAGTAGGTCACATAAAGAATGCAGCATAACTGTAAAAAGCTGACAAGAAAATATCACCTGAGCATCTCTATGTACAAAAGGAAGATATTTTACCTTAAACTATCCTCATCTCACCAGAGTATGTGCTCTGTGAACAGTTAGATCTGCTATACAGCTGCAAGTTAAAAGCAAAACAACAACAAAAACAAATCAATAGCCAATCAGCATCAGCAGTGCTGAGGTCAAGCTTTGCCTTTGCTGTGATCTCATGAGATTTCATAGAACTTACTTAAACTGAATAGGAAAATAACATGACTGTGCCTGCACATGACAGATGCACACTCCCTAGCTTGTCCTGGGACAAGTATCCCGACTGGTTGCTCAAAGTCTCTTTACAGTGGGGAATGAATATGTAGGAAATTTGAGGTAAAATATCTTCCTTTTTTACATAGAGATGTTCAGCGTTTTACAGTTACGCTGCATCACTTTCAAGTGCTTCAACATTTGGGTATCATGTCCATTTAAAGGGACATTTAACATTAAATTAAAAAAAATTAAAGGGACAGTTTACTCAAAAATGTTCTCCCCTTTAATTTGTTCCCAATGATCCACTTTACCTGCTGGAGTGTATTAAATTGTTTACAAGTAGCTCCTTTACCCTTATATTGGCATTTGAAATAGTTGATTTAGCATGTGGTATCCCCACCTATTCTGAAAGTTTGTGGCCGCAGGTCCAAGCTATAGATAAGCTTTGTAAACACAGCCAGCAGAAGAAATTACACTCCCAGTGGGATATAGCAGAGATAAGGTAATAAAATGTTGATTTTCCATTGTTCTCACCAAGTACTGGTGATTGTTTTTATGGACAGATATAAAATAAAGAAGCAGGTATATGTACACAATGTGATACAGTAATGCTATCTGATTATACCTACAAGCTCAACCCATTTTATTAGGTTGTGGCTTCAAAACACAAAATCAGAGTTTTAAAATACACAAATAAACCTTAAAAAGCAAATTTTCATACATTTTTTACTCTGCAGTTGGTAAAAAAAAGCAATTGTAAAACACATTAAGGGAAAAACTATTTTACAGTATACTGGCCCTTTAAGCATAGTATTTAGGTTATTCTCCGTCATGGGTGCAGCCATGTTGAAATCTAGCTTTCACTACATTCCAATGCTGACCTGTTTCCAGCAAATCTCCTTTAGGTACCTGCAGCACTCATGATTAGAGGGAGATGCATGAAATGTGCTTAATGTTTAGTGTTTGTTTAATGACAATACAAGTGATACAATTAGCTCATGTCTAAAAGGTGATACAGCAGTTCACTTACTGTGGGGACATGAAAAGCATTGAGATTGTAATATAAAACGTTTAGATATGCAAAGTATTACATAAAATTTAATTGCATAATAAAAAGTGCATGATAAAAAGACAATGCAATATAACGTTTAAATAAACAACAAATTGTTTTCTTTCAAATTGTTTTAATTTGTCACCCTCTGTATCATGTGACAGCCATCATCTAATCACAGGCTCATATACGTATAAACTGAACTCTTGCACATGCTCAATAGAAGCTGGGGCATCATAAAGTGTGCATATAAAAAGAATGTGCGCAATTTGATAACAGAAGTAAATTGGAAAGTCTCTTAAAACTGCATGCTCTCGCTGAACCATGAAAGTTTAATTTTGACTTGTGTCCCTTTAATTACGCATAGTAAAACACCTTTGCAATTTAGTTTCATTATTTATTTTACCCCTTTTTCCTGTAATTTAACTCTGAAAATTGAGCTTCCCCATTTTGAGAATTGGAAGAGCACAATACAGACTTTTTGCAGAGAAATTTAACCCTGCTATATCTGTCCCTAAATGACCTTAGTAGAGATGATAAGATAACATACCAAGGAAAAAATAAAAACATTGTTAAACAAATGATATTTCTGATTTTTCGAATGTTACTTTGTTTTTGAAAGTTTAGAATTAGATGGAGGGGCTTATTTATCAAGCTCCGTATGGAGCTTGATGCCCAGTGTTTCTGGCGAAACACCAGATATGAAGCAGTGGTCTAAAGACCACTGCTCCATAACCTGTCCACCTGCTCTGAGGTGGCGGACAGACATCGCCAGAAATCAACCCGATCCAATACAATTGGGTTGATTGACATACCCTGCTAGCGCCCGATTGGCTGCGAATCTGTAGGGGGCGGTATTGCACAAACAGTTCACCAGAACTGCTGCCGCAATGATAAATGACGACAGTGTATGCTGTCAGCATTTATTGATGTGCAGCAGACATGGTCCGCTATATCGGATCATGTCCGCTCGCACTATAATAAATAGGCCCCGGAATATCCACATTCAACATTTCGAATGTAACATTGGATTTAACAAATACTATTCAGAAGTTCAGTAGTTCATGTGATAGGGAATTTAGCAAATTGATACATGATAGATACAAATATATCAAATATTTTTTTCTAATTTAAATATAGCACAATTCAAATATTAAAGTGATGGTAAAGTTCCAGTATTCTCGATCAAGTATTGCAGTAATTGAGTGAAATAAATTAATTCTACATTTTTATATTTTGGTGTATAAAGAAAGTTATAACCTTTGTAAAATCAATTTCTAACCGTCATATTCAACCCATATCTAAACAATTTTTTAACCTTTTTATCACTTTTTTTTTAATCCAATTGAAAATTAGGCCATTAGGCGACCGTCACTCAAGTCAGACGCCCACTTAAGCAACAGCGCATGCGCTATTCAAATTTTCATTGTATGGAACACCACGCGTGTGATGTAGGTAGACGCTTTCTATTGTAATGAGATATCCGAGCAGGGAGTCAGCTGGGAGGAGCGAGGAGGGGTAGAAGAAACAGTTGTAAAGATTGCTATCTATTGTTGTGAATAATTTTCAAACTTTAAAAATGTAGCGACTTAGCACAAAAACGGACAGGCTAACTAGAAAGTGTGAATAAACTGATAAACTTTACCATCAATTTAAATTTAAAGATAGCATAAGAATTATGTATTGATTCAAATTTTTCTAATTTGAATATAGCATAATTCTAATATAAAATTTAAAGATAGCATTAGAAATACTATGGGGCCTAATTATTATAGTGCGAGCGGACATGATCCGATATTGCGGATCATGTCCGCTGCACATCAATAAATGCTGACAGCATACGCTGTCGGCATTTATCATTGCACCAGCAGTTCTTGTGAACTGCTGTTGTAATGCCGCCCCCTGCAGATTTGGGCCAATTGGCCGCTAGCAGGGGGTGTCAATACGATAGGGTTGATTTCTGGCAATGTCTGTCCGCCACCTCAGATCAGGCGGACAGGTTATGGAGCAGTGGTCTTTAGACCGCTGCTTCATAACTTCTGTTTCCGGCGAGCCTGAAGGCTTGCCGGAAACATGGGGCATCAAGCTTCATACGGAGTTTGATAAATATGGCCCTATGTGTTCAACGAATGTTAGACAGTTGTACAGACATTAAAAATTCAAAACAAACGTGTTAAAATGTGTTGTGAAACATTTGACCATTCTTAGTCCTGTATATGAGTATGTTTTCCTTATCTGAATGAAAACTAAGGTGCACACCAAAGCAAAGGCAGAGATCCAGCAAAAAGCATTGCTAGTTTGTTCTTGTACCAATATAGGGACAGACTACAAGTGGAATGCTAGCCTATTTTTTGAGAAACCCGATACCCGCAAACTTCAGGCTTCGGATATCGTGTGTTAACTTCTCTCCATAGACTTCAGTGAAGTGCACTTTGAAAAAAGAACAAACACATCACTATTGTGCAAACACATAAAGAACTACAGCGCTGAATCCAAAGGTAGTTAAGGGACACTGAACCCAATTTTTTTCTTTCGTGATTCAGATAGAGCATGCAATTTTAAGCAACTTTCTAATTTACTCCTATTATCAAATTATCTTCTTTCTCTTGGTATCTTTATTTGAAATGCAATTTGAATGTAAGTTTAGATGCCGGCCCATTTTTGGTGAACACACTGTGTTGTTGTTGCTGATTGGTGGATAAATTCACCCACCAATAAACAAGTGCTTTCCATGGTGCTGAACCAAAAAATAGCTTAGATGCCTTCTTTTTCAAATAAAGAAAGCAAGAGAACGAAGAAAAATTGATAATAGGAGTAAATTAGAAAGTTGCTTAAATTTGCATGCTCTATCTGAATCACGAAAGAAAAAATGTGGGTTCAGTGTCCCTTTATGAATATTTTACATTCCAAAGTTCTTAACATAGATTTTTTTTTATATAATTTTTTTTTTTAAATATATATCTATGCCTATGTATCTATAGGAATATATACAGTTATATATATTTAAAAATACAAAGAACAATTTCTTCTAAGTGAAGAACATTGGAATGTTAAATATTTACATTAAATACATAGTAAAATATATTAAATATTAAAAATGCTTAAATGATTTAACACATTTTAAGGTATTTGAAAGGGAAAGGCTCCAAAGTGTATATATGTATATACATGTTTATATATATATATATATATATATATATATATATATATAAATTTATATATGTGTATATAAGTATGTATATATACTTGGAATGTCATTGAGAAAATATGAGGAATAGTAATACTTAAAGCAATATATATTATATATAATATTAATATTATAATGCATTATAAATATCATATGATATTATATAGTAATATTCTACAAAATTTCTCCAAGGCTTCTCACATAGAGAAAAATTCCAGGGTTGCTCCTCATGTGAAAAATGGTTGGATAACCTGGACCTAGAGGAACAGCCACATCTACAAAATATAGGAAATAAATAAATGAACAGCTGACAAGGGATACCAAAATAATATCAGCATACTGATACTGAATGTTCACAAACCCAAAGCTAAATATATTAAAAGATGTAGCTCACTTTTTCAAGAAGAACAAAACAAATAAAGAAAAGGGTAAATTAAATTAGTGACATCCATTACAATATAATAGGTTTACGATACCTAATGGATATGTCATTTTGAGTTAATGGATTGACTAGCACTGTCTACTATTTATTCTGCAATGATAATTAAATAACAGTAAAGGAAGATAAATAGGATGACAGAAAAAATCCCAACACAGTAAATACAGTAGATTTGCATAATAAACAAATGCATAATAAAAAGACAAAGCAATAGCATGTAGGGGCCGATTTATCAAGCTCCGTATGGAGCTTGATGCCCCTTGTTTCCGGCGAGCCTTCAGGAAGACCGTTGCTCCATAACTTGTCTGCCGGCTCTGAGGCTGTGGACAGAAATCAACCCGATCGAATACAATCGGGTTGATTGACACCCCCTGCTAGCGGCCTATTGGCCGCAAATCTGCAGGGGCAGCATTGCACCAGCAGTTCACAAGAACTGCTGGTGCAATGATAAATGCCGACAGAGTATGCTGTCGGCATTTATCGATGTGCAGCGGATGTGATACGCTACATCATATCATGTCCGCTCGCACATTAATAAATAGGCCCCTTAGTCTCAACTTCAGATGAGTAGAAGATTTTCTGACAAATTACAAATGACAAAGTTATGTCTATTTCCACTCCTACTGTATCATGTGACAGCCACCAGCCAATCACAAATGCATATACATATATACTGTAAATTCTTGCACATGCTCAGTAGGAGTCGGTGACTCAAAAAGGGTAAATATAAAAAGACTGTGCACTTTTGTTAATGGAAGTAAATTGTAAAGTTGTTTAAAATTGCTGCTCTATCTGAATCATAAAAGTTTAATTTGACCTGAGTGTCCCTTTAACTAGATGATTTTTAATAAAGATTCCATTAGCTGTAATGGTGTTTATGTGAACAACTGGAAATGTTATATATTAGCACATTTCTAGGGGAATCCTACTGACTTTTGTCCCAAAATATGAAAGAATTAGATAAAGTTCAGGTTAGAGGCATTTCTAGCAAATATAAAAATAAATGGAAGCTCCATATCAATTATCAAGAGGCTGCAAACTGAAGCCAGAAGCATAGGAGATTCTAAAGGCATTTGTGATAAACGTATAAAACGTATACTGCATGATGGGCATTAGATATGAGATAATGCTTTTAAGATACTCTATAGGATTGAAAGTAGGCCAGGAATTCATTTTTTTCTATCACACCAATAAAGGTGTCTTGCTATTAATTTTGCAGTACTCAAAAATAAAAATCAATAGGTTCCTCTGGGGGTAGGGGGTGGGGAAAAACTAATCCCCTTGCATAATGGTTGTCCCACCTGTGTGCCCCCAACGGTGATAATCTCTTTTACTACAGTGAAGTTTTCCCACCACTGTATAACTACTGTGTAGAGGTTTTTGACATTGGCAATTACTAATGGCCCCTCTACTCATGACTGTGTCCGTCTCCTCTATATATAATTCCTGGACAGGGACACCCTTAACATTTGGGAGGCCCTGGGCAAAACAGCCCAGCACTCTTATTCCTATCCCCTTGTATGCCCTGCCCACTGCATGGCTCAACCCTGTCCCAACATACAGTGTTAACTATAACTACGATACTGAAATATTTGCATAGTTCATGGGCTTTATTTGAATATCTTTGGTCTTTTATGAGGATTGTTTGCATATTTATTACATTTATTGCTCTGCATTTATCATCATAATCTATAGTTTAATGTTTGATGAGTTATTTAAAAGTAACAATGATAAATGCAGGGGATGTATTGCTACTGAAACTGCCACTTCAGGTAACCATGTCTGGTCAAACACCCTTTTGTTTTCCCATTACTGTCCAAAAAGCTGCAGTGAGACCACCATATTACCCATGGCATGCCGTAATTTTAAGTCACCAAGCAGAATCCCACGACGCAGCCATATCTGACTGTGATGAGACTGAGGAAGAGTTGGGAGTGAGGTGGAATGGAAAAAAGGGAATGCAGATATAGAAGGAGAGAGAGAGTGAAAGAGATGGAGTGGACTGGCTGATATTTATATCTATCTGGGATTACTTGGATTCGTGGCTACACACATATGCTACATACACACATGTGGCTACACACATATGCTTTGTGTCTTTGGCTGACCTGATTTGTTTAGCTAGGTCCCAGTAGTGCATTGCTCTTCTGGAGTTGACTTTGACTATGTGTTTAACCCCATTTACACGTGATTAACATACAGTTATATGCAAGCAACAGTGCAATAATAAAATGCTCTAAAGCATTAAAGCATTAGAGCATTTTGTTTTTTAACTTTTAAGTCCCTTTAATCATAGTGAGTTACTTGTTTCATGCTTCCGGAGTACATTGTCCACACACAAATACGCACACTTACACACGCACTCGCACACACATACGCGCAATCACACACATACACACACATGCAAACACACACAGATACGCACACATACACTTACTCGCACACACACACGTACGCGCAATCACACACATACACACACAGATATGCACACTTACACACGCGCACTCGCACACTCACACACACATACGCGCAATCACACACATACACACACATGCACACACACACAGATACGCACACTTACACACACACATGCGCACTCACACACACACACAGATACGCACACTTACACACACACATGCGCACACACACACATATGCACACTCACACACACATATACACAAACACACACGCACACACGCATACAAACACGCACACAAACACACACACATGCATTCAGCTCTGCAGCCCAGTATCCATTAACCATACACCATTCCCACCACCCTTTGTGAGTCTAACTCATAAATATGCCAGGCAGTACTAATGAGTCAACTGCATATTCATAGCGGTGTCACATTATACAAATTAGATGAAGCATAAATTTGCTTGATTTATTATGCACGATGAGTGCAGTGACTTGACATTACTGGTACAGAAGGTTTAGAAAACAGATGCAAACACATATATATTAAGATAAGGCAGTGCATAGTGCAGAAAACAAAGGCATCTTCCCTTAACTAGATAAGTTAACTTACATGGGTACATTTGAGTTGATAACTTACTGTTGCATTAGGTGCTTAGTGACAATAGAATGTAGTGTAAAGGAGTTTGAAAACTGTGTCGAGTCAAAATTAAACTTTTATGATTTGGGTAGAGCATGCAACTTTCAAATTTCCTTCTGTTATCAAATTTGCTTTGTTCTCTTGGCATCTTTTATTGAAGAGTAAAACTAGGTAGGCTCATAAGAGCTCAGGAGTGTGCACGTGTCTTTAGTACTCTATGGAAGCATTAAAGGGATACTAAACCCAAAATTGTTTATTTCATGATTCAGATAGAGCATGCAATTTTAAGCAACTTTCTAATTTACTCCTACTATTAATTTTCTTCGTTCTCTTGCTATCTTTATTTAAAAAGCAGGAATTTAAATCTCAGGAGACAGCCCATTGTAGGTTCAGAACCCTGGATAGCGTTTGTTTATTGGTGGCTACAGTTAGCAAACCAATAAACAAGCATATTATGATAGAGTCTAATGAATTAAAGCAGTTTATTTTTAGACAAGAATTTTACTTTACTCAAAAGTAGAGTTGAAGTAACTAAAATGTTGCATTCTTAAAACTTAGACATAAACACATTTATGAATCGTGTGAGGAACTTTGATAATAAACATCAGTTACATTAGAAACTGGTAATGACAATGTAGAGGAATTGACGGTAACATAAATAGATATTCTCATATGTTATTAATTACATATTAAAATATTTTCTTCATTCGAAACACACACAATTCGCTTATTCTCTCCCCTCTCTATAAGCGTTACAGTCATATACCGCCCCCCTGGCTCATCATCTTTATTTCTAGATCACTTTGCTGCCTGGCTACCTTATTTCCTTTCCTCAAACAACCCTGCCCTCATTCTTGGTGACTTCAACCTCCCTGTTGACAACCCCACTGCTAACTCTGCAAAACAACTTCAGCAACTCACTTCCTCTTTTGGCCTGACTCAATGGACTGACTCTCCCACTCACAAAGATTGTCACTCCCTTGATCTGATTTTCAGCTATTGATGCACTATCTCAAACTTCACAAACTCCCCTTTCCTCTTTCTGACCATCATCTCCTCACTTGTAACATCACATTCCTCCCTACAACTTTCCTTCCTTCTACCCCTCACACCAAACTTCACAAAAGCATCAAGTCACTAGTTCAGAAACAGCTCGCTAGCTCTCTCGAACCTTTCCTCTCTTCTATCCCCTTGTTTTCCTGCCCTGATGAATCTATTTGCCCCTATAACTCCACCCTTACATCAGTCCTTGACAATCTGGCCCCACCTACCATAGCTCGGAAATCAAACACTCATCCTCAGCCCTGGCATACTCCTCTGACATGGTACCTACACAGATGTTCCCGTACTGCTGAGCGACACTGGAGAAAATCTCGTAGTTCAGATGACTTTCTTCACTACAAGTTCATCTTGAACTCTTACTATTCTGCCCTTAATCTATATAAGCAACATTACTTCTTCACTCTTATCTCTACTCTTTCTTCAAACCCAAAATGTCTGTTCTGCACGTTCAATACTCAGCCCACCTCCTACTACAACTTCTCTCTCAGCTCAAGATTTTGCCAGCTACTTCAATAACAAAATAGACTCCATCAGAAATGAAATCAGCTCTCAACATGCTACTGGTCTCAAACCCCCTCAAAACCTCACATTCATCCAAATCCCACATAGCCATAAATGTATCTCTTTTGCCCCTGTTACAGAGGATGAGGTTTCTGCCCTTATACTATCCTCTCACCTCATTACCTGTCCCCTCGACCCCATCCCCTCACAGCTACTCCCCCCCTCTCTTCTACCCCTATACTCACACACATCTTCAACCTCTTCCTCAGCACTGGTATATTTCCCTCAACCCTTAAACACGCTCGGGTCACACCTATCCTCAAAAACCTTCTCTCAATCCAACCTCCCCATCCACTCATAAGTGTCTCCAGATACTCTCCCTCCCGACCCCTTCACTCTGCTTACGATCTCCTACTCTCCTACTCTCGTTACCTCCTCACATTCCCGTTTACAAGACTTCTCCATGCTGGCTCCCATCTTGTGGAACTCTCTGCCTCCTTCCACAAGATTCTCCCCTAGTTTTGAAATCTTCAAGCGCTCCTTAAAGACTGTTCTATTCAGGGATGCATACAACCTACACTATGCTTTCCTAACTCCATTGCTATCCCCTTGAACCCCTTAGCATGTAAGCCTAGGAGCCCAGATGTTTGTAGATCACCCGCATAAGAGCTGACTTGACAGTGCTGCTCCTTAATTCATCCGATTGACAACCCTGCTAGTGGTCGATTGCCTGTGAATGTGCAGGGGGCGACATTGCACAAACATTTTACCAGAAATGCTTGTGTAATGTTAAATGAAGACAGCGTATGCTGTTGGCATTTAGCAATGTTGGGCGGATATGATCATGTTCGCTAAACATTTAATAAAGAATTTATTCCACTAGTCTCAGATGTCTAAGAAATTGCAATGGACACATATTTATTTTTACCCCTATGTTTTACATTGAGTGCACTTCTAACTTTTTTCTCTTGACAAACTAGTCTCTTCTTGGCTAGTAAACTATAGTGATAAGTATCTCACAAAAGTGAGTACACTAAACCTCGCTGCACACAGTGATACTGCAGTATGGAACATTTTGTTACTGACAGAGAACCCTCATATCACACATGTAACATGTTATTGTCATTACATGCTGTACACAGTGATTATTTACACTAACCCTCGCTGTACACAGTGATACTGCAGTATAGAACATTCTATAACCTGTTATTGTCATTACACACTGTACAAAGTGTACCATACTAAGCTCATATATACACTATCTTCAATTATGATGTCAATAGGGGGTGGCATTGGGAGTGGATCATTATATAGCGATCATGATAATAACAGTGTAACACTAAAGAAATGACACTTTGCTACAATGTAAAGTAGTGAGTGTACAGCCTGTATAACAGTGTACATTTGCTGCCCCCTCAAAATAACTCGACACACAGCCATTACTGTCTAAACTGTTGGCAACAAAAGTGAGTACACCCCTAAGTGGAAATGTCCAAATTGGGCCCAAAGTGTCAATATTCTGTGTGACCACCATTATTTTCCAGCACTGCCTTAACCCTCTTGGGCATGGAGTTCACCAGAGCTTTACAGGTTGCCACTGGAGTCCTCTTCCACTCCTCCATGATGACATCACGGAGCTGGTGGATGTAAGAGAACTTGTGCTCCCCCCACCTTCCGTTTGAGGATGCCCCACAGATGCTCAATAGGGTTTAGGTCTGGAGACATGCTTGGCCAGTCCATCACCTTTACCCTCAGCTTCTTTAGCAAGGCAGTGATCGTCTTGGAGGTGTGTTTGGGGTCGTTATCATATTGAAATACTGCCCTGTGGCCCAGTCTCCAAAGGGGATCATGCTCTGCTTCAGTATGTCACAGTACATGTTGGCATTCATGGTTCCCTCAATGAACTGTAGCTCCCCAGTGCCACCAGCACTCATGCAGGCCCAGAGCATGACACTCCCACCACCATGCTTGACTATAGGCAAGACACACTTGTCTTTTTACTCCTCACCTGGTTGCCGCCACACACGCTTGACACTATCTGAACCAAATAGGTTTATTTTGGTCTCATCGGACCACAGGACATGGTTCCAGTAATCCATGTTCTTAGTCTGCTTGTCTTCCGCAAACTATTTGCAGGCTTTCTTGTGCATCATCTTTAGAAGAGGCTTCCTTCTGGGAAGACAGCCATGCAGACCAATTTGATGCAGTGTGCGGCATAGGGTCTGAGCACTGATAGGCTGACCCCCACCCCTTCAACCTCTACAGCAATGCTGGCAGCACTCATACGTCTATTTCCCAAAGACAACTTCTGGATATGACGCTGAGCACATGCATTCATCTTCTTTGGTCGACCATGGTAAGGCCTGCTCTGAATGGAACCTGTCCTGTGGAACCTGTCCTGTGAAACTGCTGTATTGTCTTGCTCACTGTGCTGCAGCTCAGTTTCAGGGTCTTGGTAATCATCTTATAGGCTAGGCCATCTTTATGTAGAGCAACAATTCTTTTTTTCAGATCCTCAGAGAGTTCTTTGCCATGAGGTGCCATGTTGAACTTCCAGTGACCAGTATGAGAGAGTGTGAGAGCGATAACACCAAATTTAACACACCTGCTCCCCATTCACACCTGAGCCCTTGTAACACTGAGTCACATGACATTGGGAAGGGAAAATGGCTAATTTGGCCCAATTTGGACATTTCCACTTAGGGGTGTACTCACTTTTGTTGCCAACGGCTTAGACATTAATGGCTGTGTGTTGAGTTATTTTGAGGGGACAGCAAATTTACACTGTTATACAGGCTGTACACTCACTACTTTACATTGTAGCAAAGTGTAATTTCTTCAGTGTTGTCACATGAAAAAATATAATAAAATATTTATAAAAATGGGAGGGGTGTACTAACTTTTGTGTGATACTGTGTATATATATATATATATATACACACACATATAGGCCTTGAAATTTCCAGTGGTCCGCTAGTCTTGGACGACTTAGAAATTGCAGCGGACGACATAGAAATTTGACTTTTTCCTATCTTTAACATTGAGTGTTCTAGTAACTTTTCCCTTGGGCTCAAAGTTTTAAACCCATGACTAGTAAACCATAGTGATATTATTCCACCCCTGTATGTATATATATATATATATATATATATATATATACACACACACATCACTCACACACCCAGGGGTGCATGAGTTAATTCACTTGTTAACTATAATAATATAGCAAAAACCTCAGCACTCTCATTTTAAACATCAGTTGTGTTTATATACAGGTAGAAAACCCTTTATACAAAGTACTTGGGATTGGAAAAGGTTTGGATTTTGGAATATCTGTAAAATGGGAGAGTTTGGAGAGGGGATGGAACCAATTGTAAACAAGAATATCTTATGTCATTTAGCAATATTTATATGTCCTAATACAGCTTATATATGTCACCTAAATGCAGTTTTATATAATGTTTAATACTTTTGTATCAAAAAGATACCGTGCTGTAGTCAGAAAGTTAATAGTTTTAAATAAATATAGACTATTATTTTCATTTTTAGAACACAAAAAGCAAAGACACAGGCGGAGAAGATTGTAACTTACAGATGGTGAAAAAAAGAAGGAATTTTTGATACTTTTATTTAAAAAAAATAATTATTAAAAATTTTGGATTTCAGAATAAGTTTGGATTTTGGAATTCTGGATTTATTAGACAGATAGATAGACAGACACACACATACATACAGGTACAAATCCCAAAATCCAGAATTCCAAACTCAGAATTCCATTTAATATGTATATATATATACACACACACACACACACACACAATACATATATAAATGCATACATACACCTCCAACACTCACACAGTAGCACAATGTATATAATGTAATTGCAACAACAGCAAAACTTCCTTTTAACCCAATTGAAAAAAAAAAGAACAAAAAACACCTGCAACCAGATTTAAATGTTCCAACTTTTTTTGTTCTCCAAATAAGGCTGAAACAATGTTTTTTTTATATATATAATGAAATCCCTTAAGACAAAGTTCTTAGATTTCAAAGGAACTAAAATAGGAGAATCTGCTGACACTTAAAGCCTTTTCTGTAACAACCAAAAGCTTTCATTCTTTGGAACAATTGTAGTCAAGGGACACTTGGCTCCCAGGAAATTCTCAAAGGGTCAGCCATATGCATCCTTCTATGGCACCTTCACGCTCCTGCTTTCTAGACTCTAGTTAGAAACCTCAAAAGCAGCTTTCATCATTCCCTAAGATGTCAGTCAATATGATTTATGGACTGCATTCAGCAAAGTCAAAGCATATAGAAGGAGAAATATGACTACTATCTGCTAATTTGCTTTGTATTGAGCTACTTAGGGCTCAAAGACCTGATGTCGGCAACACAATTAACCAGCCAATGACATATTCATCCATCCTCCCATCCAGACTGTGCCAATCAAGTACAGCATGAGGTGACATTTGGTGAAGCCAGTAAGAAATCCTATTCTCTCGCTTCTGGTGATTGACAGTTTTGGAATTTAGCTTGGGGAGATGGGCTATCCCTTACCCACTGGCTTTTTACTGCAAGCTGTGAAATAAAGCTTTTACTGCCAATCACAAGAACAAAGACACAACACAAATAACCAACACAACAGCCTTAGGAAAAAAAACACATCTTTTGTGAAAGGTCAGATCAAAATAATGTCAAACTAAATCCAATTGTGTGACCTTTTTTGCATGTTGTGACCTTAGTTTAAATAACAATAGTGATACCTTTATAAAATTAAAAAGTAAGTTCTGAACAAAAGCACTGGATTCTGGGAAGACTTATCTGCCATTAAGAGGTGCTAAGATTGTACAAATTAGTTTCATACTACAAGTGTTTGATATTGATTCCTATGTTTTAACAAAACCATAAATATTTATTATTGTACTATATAAGATTAAATGATGTGTATAACGGGCAGCAATAAAACATTTTAAAATATTTTTTGCATGAAATAGTTTCAGTAAATGCAGATTAAAGGGACATGAAGCCCAAACATTTTAATTAATTATTCAGACAGAAAAAAAACAATTTTAAACAAAGTTCCAATTTACTTTTATCATCAAACTGACTTCATTCTATTGGTATCCTTTGCTGAAAGGCAATGAGGTAAGCTCAGGGTCGTTTACATGTTTGCAGCTCCATATTGCAGCAGTTTTGCAAGAATATTATGCATTTGCAAGCGCACTAGATGGCAGCCATTTTTTCTTGCCGTGTGGTGCTCCAGATGCGCGCATACTACCTGCCAAGGTATCACTTCTACACGAATACAGTGAAAACAAAACAGATTTAATAAAAGAAATATATTTGAAAGTTGTTTAACACTGACTGCTCTATCTGAATAAAAAAAGAAACATTTTGGACCAGTTTATAATTGGCATGCTTACAGTTACGCGCAAATGCGAAAAGGGGTTTATTGCATCTGTTTACCCGCTTCGTGTGCAGTGCTCATAAGTTGAAAGTAAACACGATCGCTTGAGCACAATTAAAGTTCATTTTTTTTCACGAATCAGAGAGAGCCTGCAATTTTAAGCAACTTTCTAATTTACTCCTATTATCAATTTTTCTTCGTTCTTTTGGTATCTTTATTTTAAAAAGCAGAATTGTAAAGCTTAAAAGAAGAGCTGGCCTATTTTTGGTTCAGCACCTGGGTAGTGCTTACTGATTGGTGGCTAAATTTAGCTAAATTGTGATCAACCTATTAGTGTCTTACCCCTGCAAAATTCCAAAATCCAAACTTTTTAATTTGTATTTTTTTTTTAAAATGAGCAAAAACTAAAATTTTTCCCCGCCTGTAAGTCACAATCTTCTCTGCCTGTGTCTTTGTTTGTTTTTTTGTAATCTCAAATGCTTCTATATTTATTTAAAACAACAAATATTACCTTTCTGGTTACAGTACTGTACTATCTTTCTGATGGTACAAAACTATAAAAAATAAAATAAATGAATTGTGTAATTCCACAAAGTGAGACCTGAGTCTTGATTAAAAAAAAATATTGATTTCAAGAACTCCTAGCTTGAATTAAATAAAAGTGTACTGTCTCAGATGTGAAGATTCACTTGTTAACTATCGCCTAGATTTAGAGTTCTGCGTCAGCCGTCAAAACCAGCGTTAGGGGGTCCTAACGCTGGTTTTGGCCGCCCCGCTGGTATTTAGAGTCAGTCATGAAAGGGTTTAACACTCACTTTCCAGACGCGACTTTTCCATACCGCAGATCCACTTACGTCAATTGCGTATCCTATCTTTTCAATGGGATCTTTCTAACGCCGGTATTTAGAGTCGTGGCTGAAGTGAGCGTTATAAATCTAACGACAAGACTCCAGCTGCAGAGAAAAGCCAGGAGTTAAGAGCTTTCTGGGCTAACGCCGGTTCATAAAGCTCTTAACTACTGTGCTCTAAAGTACACTAACACCCATAAACTACCTATGTACCCCTAAACCGAGGCCCCCCACATCGCCGCCACTCTATTAAATTTTTTTAACCCCTAATCTGCCGACCGCACACCGCCGACACCTACATTATCCCTATGTACCCCTAATCTGCTGCCCCTAACATCGCCGACCCCTACATAATATTTATTAACCCCTAATCTGCCCCCCCAATGTCGCCGCTACCTACCTACAATTATTAACCCCTAATCTGCCGACCGGACCTCACCGCTACTATAATAAAGTTATTAACCCCTAATCTGCCTCACTCCCGCCTCAAAAACCCTATAATAAATAGTATTAACCCCTAATCTGCCCTCCCTAACATCGCCGACACCTAACTTCAAGTATTAACCCCTAATCTGCCGACCGGACCTCGCCGCTACTATAATAAATGTATTAACCCCTAAAGCTAAGTCTAACCCTAACACCCCCCTAAGTTAAATATAATTTAAATCTAACAAAATAAAATAAATCTTATTAAATAAATTATTCCTATTTAAAGCTAAATACTTACCTGTAAAATAAACCCTAATATAGCTACAATATAAATAATAATTATATTGTAGCTATTTTTGGATTAATATTTATTTTACAGGTAACTTTGTATTTATTTTAACCAGGCACAATAGCTATTAAATAGTTAATAACTATTTAATAGCTACCTAGATAAAATAATTACAAAATTACCTGTAAAATAAATCCTAACCTAAGTTACAATTAAACCTAACACTACACTATCAATAAATAAATTAAATAAACTACCTACAATTATCTACAATTATATCAACTAAACTAAATTACAAAAAAAAACAAACACTAAATTACAAAAAAAAACCCCACTAAATTACAAAAATAAAAAAAGATTACAAGAATTTTAAATGAATTACACCTACTCTAAGCCCCCTAAAAACATAACAAAGCCCCCCAAAATAAAAAAAATGCCCTACCCTATTCTAAAATAAAAATTGTAAATCTCTTTTACCTTTCCAGTCCTTAAAAGTGCCTTTTGTGGGGTATGCCCCAAAGAATTCTGCTCTTTTGCCTGTAAAAAAACCCATACAATACCCCCCCAACATTACAACCCACCACCCACATACCCCTAATCTAACCCAAACCCCCCTTAAATAAACCTAACACTAAGCCCCTGAAGATCTTCCTACCTTGTCTTCACCACGCCGGGTATCACCGATCCGTCCAGAAGAGGGTCCGAAGTCTTCCTCCTATCCGGCAAGAAGAGCTCCTCCAGAGGGTCCATTTTTCACGTTTTTCTTCTTGCCGGATAGGAGGAAGACTTCGGACCCTCTTCTGGACGGATCGGGTTGTAATGTTGGGGGGGGTATTGTATGTTTTTTTTTACAGGCAAAAGAGCAGAATTCTTTGGGGCATGCCCCGCAAAAGGCCCTTTTAAGGGCTGGTAAGGTAAAAGAGCTTTACAATTTTTATTTTAGAATAGGGTAGGGCATTTTTTTATTTTGGGCGGCTTTGTTATGTTTTTAGGGGGCTTAGAGTAGGTGTAATTAGTTTAAAATTCTTGTAATCTTTTTTTAATTTTTGTAATTTAGTGTTTGCTTTTTTTGTAATTTAGTTTAGTTGATATAATTGTAGGTAATTGTAGGTAGTTTATTTATTTATTGATAGTGTAGTGTTAGGTTTAATTGTAACTTAAGTTAGGATTTATTTTACAGGTAATTTTGTAATTATTTTATCTAGGTAGCTATTAAATAGTTATTAACTATTTAATAGCTATTGTACCTGGTTAAAATAAATACAAAGTTGCCTGTAAAATAAATATTAATCCTAAAATAGCTACAATATAATTATTATTTATATTGTAGCTATATTAGGGTTTATTTTACAGGTATAAGTATTTAGCTTTAAATAGGAATAATTTATTTAATAAGATTTATTTTATTTCGTTAGATTTAAATTATATTTAACTTAGGGGGGTGTTAGGGTTAGACTTAGCTTTAGGGGTTAATACATTTATTAGAGTAGCGGCGAGGTCCGGTCGGCAGATTAGGGGTTAATACTTGAAGTTAGGTGTCAGTGATGTTAGGGAGGGCAGATTAGGGGTTAATACTATTTATTATAGGGTTTTTGAGTCGGGAGTTCATTTATTAGAGTAGCGGTGAGGTCCGGTCGGCAGATAAGGGGTTAATAATTGTAGGTAGGTGGCGGCGACATTGGGGGCGGCAGATTAGGGGTTAATAAATATAATATAGGGCTCGGCGGTGTTAGGGGGAGCAGATTAGGGGTACATAGGGATAACGTTGGTTGCGGCGGTGTATGGAGCGGCAGATTAGGGGTTAAAATAATATGCAGGGGTCAGCGATAGTGGGGTCGGCTTATTAGGGGTTAATAAGTGTAAGGTTAGGGGTGTTTAGACTCGGGGTACATGTTAGGGTGTTAGGTGCAGACTTAGGAAGTGTTTCCCCATAGGAAACAATGGGGCTGCGTTAGGAGCTGAAACGCTGCTTTTTTGCAGGTGTTAGTTTTTTTTTCAGCTCAAACTGCCCCATTGTTTCCTATGGGGTAATCGTGCACGAGCACGTTTTTGAAGCTGGCCGCGTCCGTAAGCACCGCTGGTATTTAGAGTTGAAGTGGCGGTAAATTATGCTCTACGCTCCCTTTTTGGAACCTAACGCAGCCCTTCTGTGAACTCTAAATACCAGCGGTATTTAAAAGGTGCGGGGTGGAAAAATACACGCGTAGCTAATGCACCCCTTTGGCCGCAGAACTCTAAATCTAGCCGTTAAATAGTATAGCAAAATACTCAGCACTCTCCTTCAAACATCAGTGGTATTTATTTGTGACATTTCAGGGAGGATGTTAGAGGACGTCTGAGGAAGGAATCCTCCCCAAAACATCATGAATAAACACTTTTATATATATATATTATGAGAAGATTTGCTGCATTTTTTTGTAAAACACAAGCAGCAAAGCCTCCAATTGTATATTCATTTTACCTTAAAGGGACATTCCAAATACAACTTGAAATATGCATCAATAGCTCCATCCTACAAGCTGCTCCAAAAATACCCACTGTAAACTGCAAACAATATACACAAAATATGACATTTTTATTAGCCCATCTAATCTGTAACCTAGAATAAATGTACAAATGCCAGTTAACCAAATCAGATATCAGAAATGAGATTCATATGTCACAATATGCAAATTATATATGAAATGGCAATGAGTATAAAAAGTTAATCAGGAGGCAAAATACATCTTTGTCTGGTCCTGGAATTTAAGCATAAGCACCCACTCTGCTGCAACTCCCCCTCCCCTCCTCGGAAATATTTCTGCGGATGCGCATGTAAAGATGTTTAAAATTGCACACACTTTTAAATTTAGATATAAAAATTTATGCCAAAATCCTAGCTACAAGACTTAATAAATATTTACCAAGCCTAGTACATTGGAATCAAACAGGATTTATCCCGGGGAGGGAGGCTCGTGATAACACTAATAAGGTTATACAACTAATTGAATTTGCAAAACACACGAACATACAGACGATAATCATGGCCATGGATGCAGAAAAAGCCTTTGATATGCTTGACTGGAATTTTCTGGAAAATACATTGCATGCTTTTGGCTTTAGTTCATTATATATCCAACGTATCTTCGCATTATATTCGAACCCCTCAGCAACTATTAAATTTAATAACTCAATTTCCCCAAAGTTCTTCATTAAGAACGGCACCAGGCAGGGATGCCCACTCTCACCACTCCTGTTTGCCCTAGCAATGGAAGTACTAGCCGCACACATTCGAAAAGATCCCCTGATTAAAGGCCTCCAAATAGACAAAGAACAATATAAAATATCGTTATATGCAGATGACGTTCTATTTACGGTCACCTCTCCTTCTGAATAAATTCCTGTAATCATGAAAGCCCTGGCATGATACGGTCTATACTCTAACTTTAGCATTAATCATTCTAAGTCCGAAATCTTGGGACTAGGAATAGATCAACAGACCCTTAATCATTTACATAATAAATATGCTTTAGCTATTAAAAGGGACTCTATTAAATATCTGGGTACATTCCTCTCCTCCAATCGCGATATACTCCAAAAACACAATTATGACAGATTGTTAGCAGAGACTAAAAATGAACTTACTAGATGGAGTCATAAATCCCTCTCATGGCTAGGGAGGATTTCGGCGCTAAAAATGACCATCCTTCCCAGGATTTTATATTTATTCCACGCTTTACCGATTCCCTTATCTCAAACTTATACCAAAACCCTACAAAATATATTAAACAATTATATTTGGGCTGGGAAACATCCAAGGGTGGCAGGGTCGACCATGTACCGCTCAAAGTTAAATGGGGGCCTGGGAGTGCCATGTTTAGCTAAATATAGAACAGCAGTGATTCTACATAGAATCAAAGATTGGAGTTGCAATGTCCAAGTGAAAGAATGGGTCCACCTAGAACACGACATCTTAAATTTACCCCAATTGGGAGCAATGTGCTGGTTACCCAAAAGTCAATGGCCTAAAACTAAACAGTCCTACCCTATAATTGATCTGGTCTTTCAGACTTGGTCAAAAAATATAAACCATAAAGAACGGATTTCAACAATACCCTCCCCATTGACTTCGGTCATTCTAGATCAAACACTACCTTTTAGTGACAATGTTCGGAATCTGACAATGACATCACTTAGGGATGCTATACCCTTCTTCTTGATCACTGACGGGGCTACCCTGAAAGACAGGAAGGATTTACTCGCCTGTGGACAGGGGACTCTCTCTAATTGGTTTAGCTACTCACAACTACACCACATTTTCTCCACTCACCCACAAAAACATAACTTAACGAGACAGAGAACAGCCTTTGAGTCACTATGCACAAGAGTACTACATACCAAGGGCTCACTCTCCTTAATATATAAAATCTTAAATTCACACTCCATTGACCCACTTCCCCAATACACCAAGAGCTGGGAAAGAGATTTACTACACCCTCCCTCTGCCAAGGAATGGGAGATAATATTCCAGACTACAGCCAAAGCTTCCATTTCAACAAATATTTTGGAAACAAATTACAAACTACTTATGAGGTGGTACCTGACCCCCCACCGATTAAGATCAATATATCACAACACCTCAGATAGATGCTGGAGCGATTGCGGAGAAAGGGGAAACCTTGTTCACATATGGTGGTCATGCCCATTATTAGTTCCATTTTGGTCACAGGTGATAGTGCAGATCAACAAGATAGTATCTATAGATTTAACTCTTGACCCCACAGTGGTGTTACTACATAAACCTGTTCCCAAGCTCACAAAAACACAACAAAACGCACTACTGATATTACTAAACAGCGCAAAACAGACAATCCCCAGACATTGGAAATCTAGAGAAATTCCAACATTGGCAGAATGGGAAAGGCAAACCAGAACCACATTCTCTCTAGAAAGACTCCATTTTCAGATGCAGGATCAGCTGGAGCTTTATTTTAGCATAGCAGAAATGTTGAAGATCGAGATATAAGCAGCCCTTTAAAAGTAGAAGAGAAAATTGACCAATATCTTACATTGATATGGGATAGTTTAATCTGGTAATATGGAAATTTTGGATCTTAAAAGACATAGCACACTGAAATATAGAACACTCGCTGACTTTTTGAATCTTTAAATTTTTGAATTTTTCTTGTAATAGTTTTGGTTCACTGTCTTTGTTATTGTTTCTTCTTGTAAATTTAGAGGATGGTTCAAGAACTGTGTTGAACAAGAGAACATTGATGATTAACGTTGACTTTACAGTTTGGCAACTACACCAAAGCCTGTTCAGATGAGACTTTAGCACTCTTTAATGAGAATTATACACAGGCAAGATTGTATTGATGATTGTTAAGTATCTCATGTGGAGACTTGTTGTATTGTTTGAATATTAATAAATAAAAATATAAAAATAAAAAATAAATAAAAAATTGCACACACTATCTCAATCATGAATGTTTAATTTTGAGTTTACTGACCTTTTAAATACAAAGCTACTACTCTTAGTAACCTTTGTTGAAACTTAGCTACTTTTCATGAGAGCATACCTAAGTAGACTCAAGAACTTTCCTGAGCATTATTGGAAAACACTACTGCCATAAGTCTACACGCCCCATCTCAATGTTTTTTATAGATGGGGTTAATTTTCAATAAAATATACCAAGATAAAAATACATTTGAAAATTAGTAGTAAATTTGAATTTTATTCTTTTAAGACTGTACACTGAATTATTATGATTTAATTTTGATTTCCATAACCCTTTAGCAAACCGAATGCAACATTATTTCCAAAAGAATAGCAATTATTTTAAAATGATAATTTTATTAGTTTAGACAATCGTGTATCTATGAACCCTGACCTCAACAACATTACAAAATGAGACTAGCGGTGGCTGCCAGATGATCATTATTATTATTATTATTTTTATTGAGTCTTAAATAACATATAACATTATACATAAACTAAAGAAACTGCTCACATTAGCTCCAAAAGGAGGAAAATGTGATTCCCCATGTTCCACCAAAGACAAGAAGAAGGTAGAGTGTACCATGAAAGTTATTAGCATCAAGTGGAGTTAATGAGGTAGAGTGTACCATTAAAGTTATCAGCTTCAAGTGTAGTTAATGAGGTAGAGTGTACCATGAAAGTTATCAGCTTCAAGTGTAGTTAATTAGGTAGAGTGTACCATGAAAGTTATCAGCATCAAGTGGAGTTAATGAGGTAGAGTGTACCATGAAAGTTATCAGCATCAAGTGGAGTTAATAAGGAAGAGTGTACCATGAGAAGTAGTAGTAAGAAATAAGAAGAAAATAAGAACAAAGGAAAATAGAGATGGGAGGTCGAAGAAAGTGGGGAGAAGGAACTTCTCTACAGGCCAAGTTTGTAGGCTATGGGCTACATTTATTAAGCAGTGGATGCTGCTTTGGAGGTCCATCATTTCAGGCGCGCCTGAAATAGAAGCTAAGACTGCAGCTCCTTCACCTCTCCTATTGAATTCATTGTAATTCCGACCAAATCGGGATGATTGACAGCCCCTGCTAGTGGCTGCCAGTGAGCACATGCTTATGCAATGATAAATGCGGATAGGGTATGCTTTCCGCATTTAGCGTTGTCCGTGGGAAAATTGATAAATCAACTCTTATGTGTTTTTCATTTTGCAAGTAGCCAAATCTAATAAAGTCATGGTGGTGGGTTTGTGCGCCCTAAGGTCTGTAAAGACTCTTCCAAATAAAATTTCACATCGAAGAATTATATAGATTTATTGCATTTCAGATACCCATATTCCTCAAGCATTAACAATTCTGTGACCCTATCTATCCACATATCTCTTGAGGGAGCTAGTGTAGTTTTCAAGTGATGTGCAATTAGGGATTTATCCCAGTTTAGTTCTATTTGTAATAAATATAGTCTTAAGGGCCTATTTATGATGGTGCGAGCGGACATGATCCGATATAGCGGACCATGTCCTCTGCACATCGATAAATGCAGACAGCATACGTTCTCAGCATTTATCATTGTACTAGCAGTTCTTGTGAAGATAAGGTCGCTAGCAGGGGGTGTGAATCAAAACGAAATTGGGTTGATTTCTGTCAATTTCTGCCCACCGCCTTAGAGCAGGCGGACAGGTTATGGAGCAACGGTCTTTAGATGTTTCGGATTCATTCGGATTCAAATAAATTTGGTTCGGATTTGTTTCGGATTCATATATATATATAGCAGAGTGATATAACCTAATATACTGTACAATACTAGTGTAATCCATGGCCATCCGAATCTACCGAATAAATCCGAATAAATCCGAAGTAATTCGGATTTATTCGGTAGATTCGGCACTATTTTAATTCGGAGATTCGGTTCGATCCGAATCTCCGAATTTTCCGAATTTCCGAATCGAACCAAACCGCACATGTCTACTTTCAATTTATTTTCTATTGTCAATAAATGTAGTAAGTTGTACCATATAATCCCATTCCCACATTCTTTAATATCCACTATCCAACCCACAATTTCAGCATTTAAAGGGATTGGGAAAAGAGGGGAATGTTTAGCTGAGATAATATTACACAAGAATAGCAGCCACCAATCAGCAAATAGCACCCAGGTGCTGAGCCTTCCTAGCTATGCTTTTCAACAAAAAAGGATATGTAAATAATTAAGCAAATTAGATAATAGAAGTAAAATGGAAAGTTGTTTAAATTGTATGCTCTATCTGAATCTTAAAAGAAGAAAATTGGGTTTCCTGTTCCTCTATGGCAGTGCTTTCCAAACTGTGTGTCGTGACACAAAAGTGTGTAGGAGGCAGTGGGTAGGTGTGTCCCTGCTTCAGCAAAAAAAATTTAGATTTAAATTTTTAAAAACATTTTTTTTTCTGACTTTTCGCCTGCCTGCTACGCATATCACATGGTTGACACATGATTGATACCTAGTGGGTCACAGATCATCTTAACCTATTCGCGCCGCTCAGCGGGAACTGAAACTATACCCATTGGCGGCTTTGATGGCACATTGGCTCCTGACTGCACGTGTAGTCTCCTCAATCGGCTCGGGACTGCATGTGTAGTCAGTGAGTGGGACAGCAGCTTGATGATGAAATGTGAGTGTCTTTATCTAATATTCCAGCAAATATTCAGAAACTGTGTTCATTCCATCAACCTCATACATCTCATTAAAATAGTAAGTAGCTATTGGTGTTATTATTTTTTTTTTCAATTCTGGTACATGCTTACTGTTACTTGTAAATTCATTTTGTTATTATATAATTTATGTATGTGTCCGTAGCTCTTAAAACAAGTTAGTTTAACCTCCTGTTTGATAGTACAACTGAATTACTGTGTCACGAAATGATGCAGGTCTAAAAAGTGTGTCACCAACATGAAAAGTTTGGAAAGCTCTGCTCTATAGAATCATCTAATTTCCAAATAAATTGGCTTATGGGGGAATCAGGTAAGCCCATTGCTAATGAGATAATTGAGTGGTCTGAACACACAATGGGTTCAAGGTCTGAATCCTTGACAAGCATCAGACTCAGTTAAATAGTCAATACGGGTGTATTGTGACCACGGACAGGAATAAAAAGTATAATTACGTTGTGTGAGGTGATGGATTCTCCAAACATCTACCAGCCCAACCTGGTGAATAAGTTGATGATCATTATTATTTTGACAAGCAACTCACAGTTATAAGGACATGAAACCCCTTATTTGTGGGATCTCACTCTTTCAAATGATATACAGTGGGGCAAAAAAGTATTTAGTCAGCCACCAATTGTGCAAGTTCTCCCACTTAAAAAGATGAGAGAGGCCTGTAATTTTCATCATAGGTATACCTCAACTATGAGAGACAAAATGTGGAAACAAATCCAGACAATCACATTGTCTGATTTGGAAAGAATTTATTTGCAAATTATGGTGGAAAATAAGTATTTGGTCAATATCAAAAGTTAATCTCAATACTTTGTTATATATCCTTTGTTGGCAATTACAGAGGTCAAACGATTTCTGTAAGTTTTCACAAGGTTGTCACTGTTGCTGGTATGTTGGCCCATTCCTGCATGCAGATCTCCTCTAGAGCAGTGATGTTTTGGGGCTGTCGCTGGGCAACACGAACTTTCAACTCCCTCCAAAGGTTTTCTATGGGGTTGAGATCTGGAGACTGGCTAGGCCACTCCAGGACCTTGAAATGCTTCTTACGAAGCCACTCCTTCGTTGCTCGGGCGGTGTGTTTTGGATCATTGTCATGCTGAAAGACCCAGCCACGTTTCATCTTCAATGCCCTTGCTGATGGAAGGAGGTTTGCACTCAAAATCTCACGATACATGGCCCCATTCATTCTTTCATGTACACCGATCAGTCGTCCTGTTCCCTTTGCAGAGAAACAGCCCCAAAGCATGATGTTGCCACCCCCATGCTTCACAGTAGGTATGGTGTTCTTTGGTTGCAACTCAGCATTCTCTCTCCTCCTACCAAACATTTCTACTTTGGTTTCATCTGACCATATGACATTCTCCCAATCCGCTTCTGGATCATCCAAATGCTCTCTAGCATACTTCAGACGGGCCCGGACATGTACTGGCTTAAGCAGGGGGACACGTCTGGCACTGCAGGATCTGAGTCCCTGGCGGCGTAGTGTGTAACTGATGGTAGCCTTTGTTACGTTGGTCCCAGCTCTCTGCAGGTCATTCACTAGGCCCCCCCGTGTGGTTCTGGGATGTTTGCTCACCGTTCTTGTGATCATTTTGACCCCACGGGGTGAGATCTTGCGTGGAGCCCCAGATCGAGGGAGATTATCAGTGGTCTTGTATGTCTTCCATTTTCTAATTATTGCTCCCACAGTTGATTTCTTCACACCAAGCTGCTTGCCTATTGCAGATTCAGTCTTCCCAGCCTGGTGCAGGGCTACAATTTTGTTTCTGATGTCCTTCGACAGCTCTTTGGTCTTCACCATAGTGGAGTTTGGAATGTGACTGTTTGAGGTTGAGGACAAGTGTCTTTTATATTGATAAGTTCAAACAGGTGCCATTAATTCAGGTAATAAGTGGAGGACAGAGGAGCCTCTTAAAGGAGAAGATACAGGTCTGTGAGAGCCAGAAATTTTGATTGTTTGTAGGTGACCAAATACTTATTTTCCACCATAATATGCAAATAAATTCTTTCCAAATCAGACAATGTGATCGTCTGGATTTGTTTCCACATTTTGTCTCTCATAGTTGAGGTATACCTATGATGAAAATTACAGGCCTCTCTCATCTTAAGTGGGAGAACTTGCACAATTGGTGGCTGACTAAATACTTTTTTGCCCCACTGTATTTTTATGGTAAGAGGGTACTAAAGGCCTCTAAAAATCATCTGAACTCTGGAAATAAAACCAATGCTGGTATGTATTTGTCATTGTTAATACAAACACCTGGCAGCTGGACATACACAGGACCACTCATATGAAAGCACAGACTACTGGTCTCAAAATGTTGAGTGGGGTTAACATAGTAGATACTCCCCTGATGTTGTTCCATATGCCTATGGTCCTATTGTTAAATCAGGTGATCACTGTTGTCATGAGAATGTGACACATAATTTGTAAGAGGGGCTTATCTTCTTTCAAAAGAGGGGTAACTTGTCCCATGATAGTGATTATTTTGGGGTGCTAGGATCCCTTTTAAATCCTAGAGAATAGTAGAAGTCACCTGGTATACAGTTTCTTTGTCAATCCCCTACTATTTAAAGGGGCAAAATATCTCTCATTTAACAAACGCCTAGATTTAGAGTTCTGCGGCCAAAGGGGTGCGTTAGCTACGCGTGCTTTTTTCTGGCCGCACCTTTTAAATACCGCTGGTATTGAGAGTTCACAGAATGGCTGCGTTAGGCTCCAAAAAAGGAGCGTAGAGCATATTTAACGCAACTTCAACTCTCAATACCAGCGTTGCTTACGGACGCGGCCAGCTTCAAAAACGTGCTCGTGCATGATTCCCCCATAGAAAACAATAGGGCTGTTTGAGCTGAAAAAAAACCTAACACCTGCAAAAAAGCCGCGTTCAGCTCCTAACGCAGCCCCATTGTTTCCTATGGGGAAACACTTCCTAAGTCTGCACCTAACACCCTAACATGTCTAAACACCCCTAACCTTACACTTATTAACCCCTAATCTGCTGCCCCAGCTATCGCTGACCCCTGCATATTATTATTAACCCCTAATCTGCCGCTCCGTAAACCGCCGCTACTTACATTATCCCTATGTACCCCTAATCTGCTGCCCCTAACACCGCAGACCCCTATATTATATTTATTAACCCCTAATCTGCCCCCCACAACGTCGCCTCCACCTGCCTACACTAATTAACCCCTAATCTGCAGAGCGGACCGCACCGCTATTATAATAAAGTTATTAACCCCTAATCCGCCTTACTAACCCTATAATAAATAGTATTAACCCCTAATCTGCCCTCCCTAACATCGCCGACACCTAACTTCAAACATTAACCCCTAATCTGCCGACTGGAGCTCACCGCTATTCTAATAAATGTATTAACCCCTAAAGCTAAGTCTAACCCTAACACTAACACCCCCCCTAAATTAAATATAATTTAAATCTAACGAAATTAATTAACTCTTATTAAATAAATTAATTCTATTTAAAGCTAAATACTTACCTGTAAAATAAACCCTAATATAGCTACAATATAAATTATAATTATATTATAGCTATTTTAGGATTAATATTTATTTTACAGGTAACTTTGTATTTATTTTAACCAGGTAAAATAGCTATTAAATAGTTAAGAACTATTTAATAGCTAAAATAGTTAAAATAATTACAAAATTACCTGTAAAATAAATCCTAACCTAAGTTACAATTAAACCTAACACTACACTATCAATAAATAAATAAAATAAAATACCTACAATTATCTACAATTAAACCTAACACTACACTTTCAATAAATAAATTAAATACAATTCCTACAAATAAATACAATTAAATAAACTAACTAAAGTACAAAAAATAAAAAAGAACTAAGTTAAAAAAAATAAAAAAATATTTACAAACATTAGAAAAAAATTACAACAATTTTAAACTAATTACACCTACTCCAAGCCCCCTAATAAAATAACAAAGACCCCCAAAATAAAAAAATGCCCTACACTATTCTAAATTACAAAAGTTCAAAGCTCTTTTACCTTACCAGCCCTGAACAGGGCCCTTTGCGGGGCATGCCCCAAAGAATTCAGCTCTTTTGCCTGTAAAAAAAAACATACAATACCCCCCCCCCACATTACAACCCACCACCCACATACCCCTAATCTAACCCAAACCCCCCTTAAATAAACCTAACACTAAGCCCCTGAAGATCTTCCTACCTTGTCTTCACCATGCCAGGTTCACCGATCGATCCAGAAGAGCCTCCGATTGTCTTGATCCAAGCCCAAGCGGGGGGCTGAAGAGTGATGTCCATCCTCCGGCTGAAGTCTTGATCCAAGCGGGCAGAAGAGGACATCCGGACCGGCAAACATCTTCATCCAAGCCGCATCTTCTATGTTCTTCAATCCGATGACAACCGGCTGATCTTCAAGGCCTCCATCGCGGATCCATCCTTCTTCTCCGACGACTTCCCAACGAATGACGGTTCCTTTAAGGGACGTCATCCACTAACACTACACTTTCAATAAATAAATTCAATCAGCCAATCAGATTGAGCTCGCATTCTATTGGCTGATCGGAACAGCCAATAGAATGTGAGCTCAATCTGATTGGCTGATTGAATCAGCCTATCGGATTGAACTTGATTCTGATTGGCTGATTCCATCAGCCAATCAGAATTTTCCTACCTTAATTCCGATTGGCTGATAGAATCCTATCAGCCAATCGGAATTCGAGGGACGCCATCTTGGATGACGTCCCTTAAAGGAACCGTCATTCGTCGGGAAGTCGTCGGAAGAAGAAGATGGGTCCGCGGTGGAGGTCTTCAAGATAGAGCCGGTCCTCATCGGATGAAGATAGAAGATGCCGCTTGGAAGAAGATGGTTGCCGGCCCGGATCTACTCTTCTTCCCGGATAGGATGAAGACTTTGGACCCTCTTCTGGACTTCTTCAGCCGTCGGATGATGGATGTCTAGCCCCCGCTTGGGCTTGGATGAAGATTTCGGAGCCTGGAACGATCGGTGATACCTGGCATGGTGAAGACAAGGTAGGAAGATCTTCAGGGGCTTAGTGTTAGGTTTATTTAAGGGGGGTTTGGGTTAGATTAGGGGTATGTGGGTGGTGGGTTGTAATGTTGGGGGGGGCAGTGTATGTTTTTTTTTACAGGCAAAAGAGCTGAATTCTTTGGGGCATGCCCCGCAAAGGGCCCTGTTCAGGGCTGGTAAGGTAAAAGAGCTTTGAACTTTTGTAATTTAGAATAGGGTAGGGCATTTTTTTATTTTGGGGGTCTTTGTTATTTTATTAGGGGGCTTAGAGTAGGTGTAATTAGTTTAAAATTGTTGTAATTTTTTTCTAATGTTTGTAAATATTTTTTTATTTTTTGTAACTTAGTTCTTTTTTATTTTTTGTACTTTAGTTAGTTTATTTAATTGTATTTATTTGTAGGAATTGTATTTAATTTATTTATTGATAGTGTAGTGTTAGGTTTAATTGTAGATAATTGTAGGTATTTTATTTTATTTATTTATTGATAGTGTAGTGTTAGGTTTAATTGTAACTTAGGTTAGGATTTATTTTACAGGTAATTTTGTAATTATTTTAACTATTTTAGCTATTAAATAGTTCTTAACTATTTAATAGCTATTGCACCTGGTTAAAATAAATACAAAGTTACCTGTAAAATAAATATTAATCCTAAAATAGCTATAATATAATTATAATTTATATTGTAGCTATATTAGGGTTTATTTTACAGGTAAGTATTTAGCTTTAAATAGGATTAATTTATTTAACCCCTTAAGGACCAGCGACGTACCCTGTATGTCACTGGCCTTTTTTTGGGACTTGATTGTTTTATAGCGCAGTCTTTCCACCAGCGTTGAGACTGCTCTATTCCACAAAGCTTGCTGGAGGGAGGGCATTAATAGCGTGTTCTTGATAGACTTGTGCTATTGTGCCCGGAAAAAACCCTTAACGACCAGTGACATACAGGGTACATTGTTGTCATTAAGGGGTTAATAAGAGTTAATTAATTTCGTTAGATTTAAATTATATTTAACTTAGGGGGGTGTTAGTGTTAGGGTTAGACTTAGCTTTAGGGGTTAATACATTTATTAGAATAGCGGTGAGCTCCAGTCAGCAGATTAGGGGTTAATGTTTGAAGTTAGGTGTCGGCGATGTTAGTGAGGGCAGATTAGGGGTTAATACTATTTATTATAGGGTTATTGAGGCGGATTAGGGGTTAATAACTTTATTATAGTAGCGGTGAGATCCGCTCGGCAGATTAGGGGTTAATAAGTGTAGGCAGGTGGAGGCGACGTTGAGGGGGGCAGATTAGGGGTTAATAAATATAATATAGGGGTCGGCGGTGTTAGGGGCAGCAGATTAGGGGTACATAAGTATAACGTAGGTGGCGGTCGGCAGATTAGGGGTTAAAAAAATTTAATATAGTGGCGGCGATGTGGGGGGACCTCGGTTTAGGGGTACATAGGTAGTTTATGGGTGTTAGTGTACTTTAGAGCACAGTAGTTAAGAGCTTTATAAACCGGCGTTAGCCAAGAAAGCTCTTAACTACTGACTTTTTTCTGCGTCTGGAGTTTTGTCGTTAGATTTCTAACGCTCACTTCAGCCACGACTCTAAATACCGGAGTTAGAAAGATCCCATTGAAAAGATAGGATACACAATTGACGTAAGGGGATCTGCGGTATGGAAAAGTCGTGGCTGGAAAGTGAGCGTTAGACCCTTTCCTGACTGACTCCAAATACCGGCGATAGCCTAAAACCAGCGTTAGGAGCCTCTAACTCTGGTTTTGACGGCTACCGCCAAACTCTAAATCTAGGCCAAAGTGTGCAATCCCCTGTGTGTATCTGTTTTGTCTGATATTGTTTGGGGATAAAGGCTCATTTAGAGCTAATGCACTCCATGTAATTATGGGTAACTTTTCCCTCTAGCACAAACAAAGGGTGAGTTAGGAGCTCAATTATTGACCCCAATTCCTGTCAGGGTAAACAGCTGCTTGAGGTTATCACATTTTTTCTAAATATGTGTCTGTAGGCATATGTACTGTACAGGGAGTGCAGAATTATTAGGCAAGTGAGTATTTTGACCACATCATCCTCTTTATGCATGTTGTCTTACTCCAAGCTGTATAGGCTCGAAAGCCTACTACCAATTAAGCATATTAGGTGATGTGCATCTCTGTAATGAGAAGGGGTGTGGTCTAATGACATCAACACCCTATATCAGGTGTGCATAATTATTAGGCAACTTCCTTTCCTTTGGCAAAATGGGTCAAAAGAAGGACTTGACAGGCTCAGAAAAGTCAAAAATAGTGAGATATCTTGCAGAGGGATGCAGCACTCTTAAAATTGCAAAGCTTCTGAAGCGTGATCATCGAACAATCAAGCGTTTCATTCAAAATAGTCAACAGGGTCGCAAGAAGCGTGTGGAAAAACCAAGGCGCAAAATAACTGCCCATGAACTGAGAAAAGTCAAGCGTGCAGCTGCCAAGATGCCACTTGCCACCAGTTTGGCCATATTTCAGAGCTGCAACATCACTGGAGTGCCCAAAACCACAAGGTGTGCAATACTCAGAGACATGGCCAAGGTAAGAAAGGCTGAAAGACGACCACCACTGAACAAGACACACAAGCTGAAACGTCAAGACTGGGCCAAGAAATATCTCAAGACTGATTTTTCTAAGGTTTTATGGACTGATGAAATGAGAGTGAGTCTTGATGGGCCAGATGGATGGGCCCGTTTTCTGGATTGGTAAAGGGCAGAGAGCTCCAGTCCGACTCAGACGCCAGCAAGGTGGAGTACTGGTTTGGGCTGGTATCATCAAAGATGAGCTTGTGGGGCCTTTTCGGGTTGAGGATGGAGTCAAGCTCAACTCCCAGTCCTACTGCCAGTTTCTGGAAGACACCTTCTTCAAGCAGTGGTACAGGAAGAAGTCTGCATCCTTCAAGAAAAACATGATTTTCATGCAGGACAATGCTCCATCACACGCGTCCAAGTACTCCACGCTGGCAAGAAAGGGTATAAAAGAAGAAAATCTAATGACATGGCCTCCTTGTTCACCTGATCTGAACCCCATTGAGAACCTGTGGTCCATCATCAAATGTGAGATTTACAAGGAGGGAAAACAGTACACCTCTCTGAACAGTGTCTGGGAGGCTGTGGTTGCTGCTGCACGCAATGTTGATGGTGAACAGATCAAAACACTGACAGAATCCATGGATGGCAGGCTTTTGAGTGTCCTTGCAAAGAAAGGTGGCTATATTGGTCACTGATTTGTTTTTGTTTTGTTTTTGAATGTCAGAAATGTATATTTGTGAATGTTGAGATGTTATATTGGTTTCACTGGTAAAAATAAATAATTGAAATGGGTATATATTTGTTATTTGTTAAGTTGCCTAATAATTATGCACAGTAATAGTCACCTGCACACACAGATATCCCCCTAAAATAGCTATAACTAAAAACAAACTAAAAACTACTTCCAAAACTATTCAGCTTTGATATTAATGAGTTTTTTGGGTTCATTGAGAACATGGTTGTTGTTCAATAATAAAATTAATCCTCAAAAATACAACTTGCCTAATAATTCTGCACTCCCTGTATATGTATAGATGTGTGTACATATGTGTATTTATGTTTTGCCGTATATGTACTGTACATATTTCACATTCCAATGTTCTTAACTTACAGGATAATTTACTTTTTATTGTAAAATTATATATATATATATATATATATATATATATATATATATATATTACTATACCTGTATATCTATTCCTATTCATAAATAGGTATACCTATATATTTTACATTAACATTATCATATATAAACAAAATTTATGCTTACCTGATAAATGTATTTATTTCCGGATATGGTGAGTCCACGGCTTGAGTAATTACTGTTGGGAATATCACTCCTGGCCAGCAGGAGGCGGCAAAGAGCACCACAGTAAAACTGTTAAGTATCACACCCTTACCCACAACCCCCAGTCATTCGACCAAAGGGAAATGGAGAAAAAGGAGTAACACAAGGTGTAGAGTAGGGATGGGCGAATGTTTCCCAACATTCGAAAAATGAAACAAATTTTAACACATTCGTTCATTCGAATCGAATTTTGAATGTTTACATAACATTCTAACATTCGATTTTCAAATGTTCGGTTTTGAATTTTACGATTACATTCGAAAAAATTTATTTCGAAAAATTTGAATTTATATTTTTAATAGTATTTCTAATGCTTTCTTTAAAAGTAATATTCAAAATATGCAATTTTTAAATTTGAAAAATTCGAATTTATATGTTTGTAATAGTATTTCTAATGTTTTCTTTAAATGTAATATTCGAATTATGCAATATTCTATATAGAAACATTCGAAATGATATATTTGTATCTATTATGTATCAATTTACTAGATTCCCTCCCTACCACATGAACTATTGAACTTCTGAATAGTATTTGTTAAATAGAATGTTAAATTCGATATTTCGAATGTGGACATTCGATATAAGTATAAACATTCGAATTTGAAAGTGACATTAGAAACTGTAAATAGCATTATAGAATTTTTAAGAATATTCGTTCTTATCAACATTCGGATTTATAATTCAAATTTTGGTAATAACATTCGTTCTAACATTCTAATTTGGAAATTTACACATTCGCCCATCCCTAGTGTAGAGGTGCCTGAGGTTATAGTCAAAAGAACAACTGTCTTAAAATAAAGGGTGGGGCCGTGGAATCACCATATCCGGAAATAAATACATTTATCAGGTAAGCATACATTTTGAGAGAATAAAAACACAGAGGTGCCAATATGGCCTAGTCTATAAAAGGGATTATGCAGTTTAAAGAAAAATAGGTACTCACAAAGGTGAAGCACCCAATGGGGCAAGCGGAGCAGACTGGATCAATATCAGTGGCCCAACTCACTGTGTGCCAAATGTCCAGGCACCTGAACAGATGGTCAGTGGGCAAGGCAATGGAACCTGTCAGTGATAAAGCACAGCTACCATAGCCTAGTACAATGGGAACAGGTGATGCAATCTCACTTAATGATTGTACTTACAAGATGTAGCGCACCTCCATGTGCAGTCACAGCAAGCTGGGACCTCTGTCGCCCAGTAGACTATACTCAGGCGTAGGTAAAAGTCCTCTCAAAAACCCAGAAATAACGATCCAAGAAGGAAGCAAGTGTATCATAAAACCATATTTTTATTAAAAACAAAGCATCGCATTTCTCAGCCCCGCAAGGGCTGTTTCCTCAGGCTATACAATGTTAAAATATTGATACACTTGCTATTTAAACCCTTCCAGGTCAAACAATAGCTTAATTGATACACGCTCACCCCCTTAGAACTCTAATAGTCTCTGTGCAAATATCCATTGACAAAATACACACCCTGGCTCTTACCCAGCTAAGCCTTATTTTATATCAGCATAGGCACAGCTTTAATTTATGTGTGGTCTATACTTATAGCCACTCTTTAAAACCCCCAAAAAGGACCACACTCAGAGATCATAAGATATTAAATTATAGAGTGTATAAAAATAATGTTACAGACGTATAAAGTGTCAGATAAACCTCCCTCTGTGTATGTGCAATACTTAGTGAGTAAACTCTATAAGGCCCTGAGTCTGTCTCTTGTATATAGCTAGTATGGTGGTCACGGACATTTTAAATTATCAAATAGATCCTAAGTGATCGATAAACAAACCAGTGAAAAATTGAATCATCTAAAAACCTTTTTATCAACTCTAATTAGTTGTGAATATGAGCCGATTGCATACATTTTGTTTTTCTTTCCTAAGATATAGTGAGTCCACGGCTTGAGTAATTACTGTCGGCAACCAATACCTAAGCTAGAGGACACAGATAAATAGGGAGGGACAAGACAGGAAGTCCTAAACAGAAGGCACGAAGGCTTGAAGAACCTTTCTCCCAAAAGAAGCCTCAGCCGAGGCAAAAGTATCAAATTTGTAAAATGTTTAAAAAAGTATGTAGAGAAGACCAAGTTTCAGTTTTGCAAATTTGTTCCACAGAAGCTTCATTTTTTTAAAGCCCAAGAAGAGGAAACAACTCTTGTGGAATGAGCCGTAATTCTCTCAGGAGGCTGCTGTCCTGCAGTCTCATAAGCTAAACAAATTATACTTCGTAACCAAAAAGATAGAGTAAAAGCAGTAGCTTTCTGACCTTAACGTTTCACAGAGAAACAGACAAAGAGGGCAGAGGACTGGGAAAATCCTTAGTTGCCTGTAAGTAGCATTTAAGAGCATGTACAACATCCAAATTGTGTAACAAACGTTCTTTGGAAAAAGAAGGATTAGGACACAGAGAGGGAACAACAATTTCCTGATTGATATTTCTATTAGAAACAACCTTAGGAAGGAAACCTAACTTAGTACGAAGAAGCGCCTTATCGGCATGAAAAATAAGATAAGAGGAATCACACTGCAGAGCTGAGAGTTCCGAGACTCTTCAAGCAGAAGAGATAGCAACAAGAAACAAAACCTTCCAAGATAGCAACGTAATGTCTATGGAATGCAATGGCTCAAACGGAGCCAGCTGTAAAACTTTAAGAACAAGGTTAAGGCTCCAAGGAGGAGCAACGGAACCGTACCTTGGAAGCTTGGCGTTCTGACGGGACGCCATCAGATCTAACTCCGGCACTCCCCCATTTGAGGACTAAGCTGGATAAAACCTCCAGATTGAGTTCCCACTCCCGGGATGAAAAGTCTGTCTGCTCAGAAAATCCGCATCCCAGTTGTCTACTCCTGGAATGTGGATATCAGATAGACAGCAATTGTGGGTCTCTGCCCACTGAAAAATCTGAGTAACCTCCTTCATGGCTGAGGAGCTCAGAGTTCCTCCCTGATGATTGATGTAAGCCCCATAGGTTATGTTGTCTGACTGGAACCTGATAAACTGGGCTGAAGACAACTGAGGCCAAGCCAATAGAGCATTGTAAATCGCCCTCAACCCCAAGATGATGATGGGAAGAGCAGACTCCTCCTAATTCCAAAGGCCCTGAGCTTTTAACGAGTTCCAGACTACTCCCCAGCCCAGTAGGCTGGCGTACATGGTCTTGATCACCCAGGAAGGTCTCTGAAAGCATGTGCCCTGAGACAGATGTTCTAGAGAAATCCACCACAGGAAAAAATTCATTGACGACTGATCTAACTCTATTCTCTGAGATAGATCACATGGTCGCCATTCCATTGTCTGAGCATGCACAACTGGAGAGCTCTCAAATGGAATTGAGCAAAAGGAATGATGCCCATGGAAGCCACCATCAGACTGATTACCTCCATACATTAAGCCACTGAAGGATGAGCAGAAGCCTGAAGAGAGAGGCAAGAGGAAATTATTTTGTTTTTCCTGACCTCTGTAAGAAAAAATTTCATCAATAGAGAATCTATTATTGTCCCTAAGAACACGACTCTTGTAGCAGGGGAAAGGGAGCTTTTTTCCAGATTCACATTCCATCCGTGGGAACGAAGAAAAGACAACAATATCTCTGTGTGAGATTTTGTTGTTGAAAAGATGGGGCATGAACCAATATGTCATCCAGGTAGGGTGCCACAGCAATTCCATGAGAACGGATCACTGCCAAAAGAGCCCCCAGAACCTTTGAAAAAAATTCTGGGAGCTGTGGCTAGACCACATGGAAGGGTCACAAACTGGAATTGTTTTTCCAGAAAGGCAAATCTCAGGAATCTGTGATGGTCCCTGGGAATAGGAACATAAAGATACGCATTCTATAGGTCTATGGTTGTCATGAACTGACCCTCTTGTACTAAATGAAGAATGGTGCGTATAGTCTCCATCTTGAAGGATGGAACGTTGAGAAACTTGTTTAGACACTTCAAGTCTAGAATGGGATGGAAAGTTCCATCTTTTTTGGGAACCACAAATAGGTTGGAGTAGAACCCGAGACCCTGTTCTTGTACTGGAACTGGAACTATCACTCCCAGGGAGGAAAGATGTTGTATACATTTTAAGAACGCCTCTCTCTTTATCTGGTCTGCAGATAATCTTGAGAGAAGGAATCTGCCTCTGGGAGGAAAAGTCTTGAATTCCAATTTGTAACCCTGGGATACTATGTCCATAGTACAGGGATCTGGGACATTTCGTATCCAGGCTTGAGAGAGCTGAGAAAGTATGCCTCCCACTTGATCCGATCCCAGATCAGGGGCAAACCCTTCATGCTGATTTGGAATCAGCTGCGGGTTTCTTTGATTGCTTCCCCTTGTTCCAAGACTGATTGGGTCTCCAAGACTTGGATTGTTCCTGCTTGGAAGAAGAAGGGGAAGGATTTCCTCTGAAGTTACGAAAGGACGAAAATTACTCTGACGTCCTTTAGGCCTGTTCTTCTTATCTTGAGGTAGAAAAGACCCTTTTCCACCAGTAATATCATAGATAATTTCTGCCAAATCAGGTCCAAACAAGGTTTTGCCCTTGTAAGCAATCACCAGAAGCTTGACTTTAGAGGAAACGTTTGCAGACCAGGATTTCAACCATAATGCCCTGCGGGCTAGGACAGCGAAACTAAAAGTTTTAGATCCTAGTCTAACAACCTGTAAAATGACATCTGCAATAAAGGAATTGGCCAACTTAAGAGCTTTAATCCTATCTTGAATTTCATCCAAGAGAAGAGAATCAGATAAGGCTTCGAACCAATAAGATGCTGCACTAGTCACAGTGGCAATACACACCACAGGTTGCCATTGGAGACCTTGATGAACATAAATCTTTTTCAAATAAGCCTCCAGCTTCTTGTCCATCGGATCCTTAAAAGAGCAGCTATCCTCAATAGGAATAGTGCTTCTCTTAGCTAGAGTGGAAATGGCCCCTTCAACTTTGGGCACAGTATACCAAGGGTCTTTAATGGAGTCCTTGACAGGAATAAAATGGGAGACGGGGAAAAAGACACCCCTAGTTTCTCACATTCCTGTAAGATAATCTCCCTAGCACGGTCTGGCACAGGAAAAGCCTCTGAAGTGGAAGGTTCATCAAAAAAACTATTAAGTTTACTAGATTTCTTAGGAGTGACAACGACAGGGGTATTGGAGTCATCTAAAGTAGCTAAAATCTCCTTTAACAATACACAGTGTTCAAGCTTAAATCTGAAGGAAAGCATCTCAGTCTCAGAAGAAGGAATTATAGTGTACGAATCTGAGATTTCCCCCTCAGAAAGTCCTGATGTATCTTCCTCATTAGACTTATGAGAAAGGGCAACTTGGGAATCAGAACTGAGGACAGGCACTTTACTTTCTGAATTTCTAGATTTCCTCTTGTGTTTCCCCTGTAATCTGGGAATGACAGCTAATGCCGCAGATACCGCTGAAGATATCTGGGCAGCAATTTCTGCTTTGAAATAAACTCCACTAGGAGTTGTAGAGGAGCCGCAGGGACTGCATGTGATGCCATTGAGGCTTGGGACATAGCAGGGGAAAGCTGAGGTATTATTTTAACAGCATCATCCTGAGAGACATTAGGCTCAAACATTTTACCTTAATTTTGCAAGGTTTTCTTGACACATGAAGAACAAAATTGCATAGGAGCTGCAATTTGTGCATCTAAACATAATAAGCATGAATTCATGAGAGCAGGCTCTTGCTCCATCTCAGACATGTTGTTAAACAGTAAATAAACTTGTACAGATAAGTTTCAAAGGTTTTAATATTCAATTAAAATAAGCTAAGGAAAAAATTCACTTTAATTTTTATCCCAAATTAGGATCGATCCCCATCTAAGATTATGTGAGAAAAGTTAAGAAAAAACATTTAATAAACATCAAATAAACTTCTAAAATACCCCTCAGGCAACCCCATACCTCAATTACTGAGGTGCCTCAAAAACGTTATGAAGTAAAGCCGGTCATGTGGCCACAATTGCCGAGCTCAAATTACTGCTGCAACACAGAGAGGCACTAAAAATAGCTTCCTGGTACACGGAGTTCCATAAATAACAGTTTTTTTTAAAACCGGACAGTTTAAAATGTTGCATCAGTTTATTTTAAAACAAAGGGGAAATGAATAAGCTGCTGAAATAGAAAATTCAGCCTTACTTTCAGTTTAAACTTGTATTGTTTTATCATGTAAATATGTGTGTCAGAAAATAAAGCCTAATAAAAACATTTTACCCTTTCTTTTTAAAAGAGTTTAAATGTTAGTCTCACACATACTACAGTGCCTGCTTCATGCCCCAGTGTAACCCATACAACAGGATTATCTATGTCCCAATAAAAAAGCAGTGTCTTTTAATTTGTTAAGTGCATGGCCTCCCCAAATGGAAGAAAAAGCACTCACCTGCTCCGCTGTCTGGCATGTAGACAGATACAAGGTATGAGAAGACACAGTTCTTCACAAAGACCTTTGAAAAAGAAAGAACAGAGTAGCCAACTCTGGCTTTCTAAACTAGGGCAGCAATTGTTAGGAAAACTCAGCAAGTACCTCTTTAAAAGTTCCTAACTGCTTTAAAGCCACCACTACCTGACTGCAAGGAATGATGTGGAATATGGCTATGCCCCAAAACTTGCTTGTAGATGAATTCAACATTTTTCTTCAGACACCTAAACTTTACCTCCTCCATGCACCGAAGGCAAAGAGAATGACTGAGGGGTGATACTTAACAGTTTAACTGTGGTGCTCTTTGCCTCCTCCTGCTGGCCAGGAGTAATATTCCCAACAGTAATTACTCAAGCCTTGGACTCACCATATTTTAGGAAATATATATATATATATATATATATATATATATATATATATATATATATATATATATATATATGTATATATATATATATATATATATATATATATATTTATTTATTTAATAACAAAATGTACCTTATTTTCATAGGAATGTAAAATACGTGTAACGAGCATTGGGGTTCGCAATTTGGGATTAACAAGGTTGGGTTAGCACACATGAAGAATTACTAACTTCAGTGCACTTTATTGAAATGTTAAATATAAAATATTAAAAAATATTAATAAAAATTATTAAAAACTATTATACATACTGTAAAATATGTGTGTATATACAATTGTATGCAAAAGTTTAGGAACCCCTGACAATTTCCATGATTTTCATTTATAAATAATTGGGTGTTTGGATCAGCAATTTTATTTTGATCTATCAAATAATTGAAGGACACAGTAATATTTCAGTAGTGAAATGAGGTTTATTGGATTAACAAAAAATGTGCAATATACATCAAAACAAAATTAGACAGGTGCATACATTTGGGCACCCTTGTCATTTTGTTGATTTGAATACCTGTAACTAACTAGCACTGATTAATTGGAACACACAGTTGGTTTGGTGAGCCCATTAAGCCTTGAACTTCATAGACCGATGCATCCAATCATAAGAAAAGGTATTTACGGTGGCCAATTGCAAGTTGGTGTTCTCTTTGACTCTCCTCTGAAGAGTGGCAACATGGGGGCCTCAAAACACCTCTCAAATGACCTGAAAACAAAGATTATTCAACATTATGGTTTAGGGGAAGGCTATAAAAAGCTGTCACAGAGATTTAAGCTGTCAGTGTCCACTGTGAGGAACATAGTTAGGAAATGGAAGACCACGGGCACAGTTCTTGTTAAGGCAAGAAGTGGCAGGCCAAGTAAAATATCGGAGAGGCAAAGAATGGTGAGAACGGTCAAAAACAGCCCACAGACCACCTCCAAAGACCTACAACATCATCTTGCTGCAGATGGTGTCACTGTGCATCGTTCAACAATTCAGCGCACTTTGCACAAGGAGAAGCTGTATGGGAGAGTGATGCGGAAGAAGCCTTTTCTGCACACACACCACAAATAGAGTCGCTTGAGGTATGCAAACGCACATTTGGAAAAGCCAGCTTCATTTTGGAAGAAGGTGCTGTGGACTGATGAAACAAAGATTGAGTTATTTGGTCATAACAAGGGGCGTTATGCATGGCGGCAAAAGAACACAGCGTTCCAAGGCAAACACTTGCTACCCACAGTAAAATTTGGTGGATGTCCCATAATGCTGTTGGGCTGTGTGGCCAGTGCCGGTACTGGGAATCTTGTTAAAGTTGATGGTCGCATGGATTCCAATCAATATCAGCAGATACTTGAGAATAATGTTGAGGAATCAGTCACAAAGTTGAAGTTACGCCGGGGCTGGATATTTCAACAAGACAATGACCCAGAACACTGTTCAAAATCTACTCTGGCATTTATGCAGAGGAACAAATACAATGTTCTGGAATGGCCATCCCAGTCCCCAGACCTGAATATCATTGAAAATCTGTGGGTTGATTTGAAGCGGGCTGTCCATGCTCGGCAACTATCAAACCTAACTGAACTAAAGATGTTTTGCAAGGAGCAATGGTCCAAAATACACTCATTACAGCCTATAGGAAGCGTCTAGAGGCTGTTATTTCTGCTAAAGGAGGTTCTACTAAATATTGATCCAATATTTCTGTTGGGGTGCCCAAATTTATGCACCTGTCTAATTTCGTTTTTATGCATATTGCACATTTTCTGTTAATCCAATAAACCTCATTTCACTACTGAAATATTACTGTGTCCTTCAGTTATTTGATAGATCAAAATTAAATTACTGATCCAAACACCCAATTATTTATAAATGAAAATCATGGAAATTGTCAGGGGTGCCTAAACTTTTGCATACGACTGTATATATATATATATATATATATATATATATATATAGATAGAGAGAGAGAGAGAGAGAGAGAGAGAGAGAGAGAGAAAGAGAGAGAGAGAGAGAGAGAGAGAGAGAGAACATTTGCAGACTTTGACACTACCCATTAAAAAAGGTACCAGCTTGGTACCGAAACGTCTGGGGGTATTCATGTGGCTATGAGCTGATGAGATTTTGAATAAAAATTCTCAAGACCGGTGAGTGCAGCATTTTTATCTTCTGAAGAGGATTAAAGGATTTTTGTATGTTTTGTACGCAGCACCTTGGCCGTTGCTAAATAAGTTATAGAGAGTGCACCTGGAATTGGACTTATATATATATACTGTATATATATTTGTGTGTGTGTATTCATGTGTATTTATGTTTTTATATGTGTATATATGATTATGTTTGAAAAATGGCTCAGATAGACTTGCTCGACATAGGGTTGCCAAAGATCTTCAGCTTGTAAAAAGAGAAATATCTGCAAAGCGCAATAAAGTGAAGTGCAATAATACGAGGTATGCCTGTATATACTGTATATATATATAAATAAAAAGTACATTGTTCTGTATGTTAAGAACATTGGAATGTGAACTATTTATGACTCCTGTCTGGTTAGCGTGCAAATATAGGTGTTAGTTTTCTTTTAGTTTGTGCTCTCCATTGACCTCTATGGGGAGAACGTGGCAGGGACATCTGGTTAGCAGGCGCTGGGTTCCACTTGCATGCAAACTTTTTACTTTCAACTTGTAATATGCATGCTGCCCAATGCGTGCAAAAAGCCTCTATCTAGCTAAGTTTACGCTCAAGCAGAAGCGCTAAATAGTGCACCACTCGTAATCTAGCCCTAAAAGTAAAATAAATGTAGAGAATACATTAATACCACATTTGATGCAATTGTTTTTCAATGGCCAAACCCCCCTCACCAATTGCCTTATTTGGAGAAACAAATCCAAACTTGTCACTGGAATAAGCAAGGTTTTGCGTCAGCAAAGCTTGCATTGTTTTGCAGTGTCTTATCTTATCATCTTTGCTGAATCCAATAAGGGGCAAATATGCAGCGGGCTTAGAATTGTGAAGTCTGTAGTGTGTACTTTTGTTTCTCCTAAACGAAAAACCCAAAATAAATACTGAAAATAAACAGCAAAGGCCCAGATTACAAGTGGTGCGATAATGTTAGTGCATGATGCCAGAGCATTATAGCTGTACCGCACTAAAATTAATGCGCAAATTGATATTACAAGTCTAAGGGGAAAAAAGATTTACCAGAGAAGGTTTAGCGTGGCCGACATTGCTCTAGCGCAACCATTACCTTTCAATGGATATCGCTACCACGCTAAATATCGCTGATATAACAAATTGAAAGTTATCGGTTACTCTTGAGTGAAAGCCCATATAGAGAATATTTAGCGCCACCTGAGACTCCAATGTATATGCACACATGCAGAAATATTAACGCACACACACATATATATATATATATATATATATATACACACACAGACATACATACACACTTTGGAGCCCTTCCCAGTCAAACATGCAATCAATATAATTTTTAATCAATTTTAATATGTTTTATGTATTTTTAATATAAATAATTGAAATTCCTATGTTCTTCACGTAGAAAAATAATGTTGTTTTATTTCTAAATATTTAGATCTATATATAATTGTATATATATATATATATATATGTGTGTGTATATATTCATATAGATAGCCTATCTTAAAAACCAAAACTAAAAATTGCCCTGCTAAGAGCACTTGGTAGGGCATTGCCCTAAAGTGATTGTAGCTCTTTTATTTTAAAAATAAATCCTATTCTAAAAAGATCCCTATCCTAAAAAAAAGAGTGCCCTAAGAAGGGAATTTGGTAGGGCAGTGCCCTAACGTGATTATAGCTCTTTTGCCCTGACAGAAAAAATGCCCTATTCTAAAAAAAAAAAAAAAAAAAAAATCCTAACCTAAAAAATACCTAAGTTAAAAAAAAAAACACTCTATCCTAAAAAAAGATTGCCCTGAAAAGTGCATTTGGTATGGTATTACTCTAAAGCACTGGTTTTCAAATCTGTCCTTAGGCCTCCCCAATGGCCCAGGTTTTCAGGATTACCTAGTGTGAGAGCAGGTTAATAACAATGTTTACTAATCAGCTGATTATTTTACCTCTGCTCCAGTTCAGATATTCACAAAATGTGGCCTGTAAGGGAGGTCTGAGGACAGGTTTGAAAACCAGTGCCCTAAAGTGTTTAAGCTCTAACCTACAAAAAAAACCCTTACGGGAAAAAAACCATCCCAAAAATATCCTAGCTCTAAACCCCAAAGTTTTTACTCAGCCAACTTGACTCTGGCTCCTACGTGCTCAGCTCTGGCTGTGCTCCTTTTCTTTCTTCATGGCAGCGATCCTCCTGGGCGGTCCTCTCGGAGCTTCATCAAAGGCAGCGCTCTTCAACCCAAAACCTTTTCTATTGGATGATTGAAAATCAGCCAATAGAAATGCAAGGGCACCACTATATAAAGGGGTACCTCGCTGTCAAGCTTCAGTGTGCTGCCGTGACCGTATGAAAAAGGATCGGATGAAGGACGATCGGATGGAAGACAGAAGGTGGAAGAAGGCAGAAGACGCATCGTATTGAGCGCTGCCATGGATGAAGCTTCAAGAGGACCGCTGCCATTAACAAAGGTGGGGCAACATTGGAACCCTTTTAACTTTTGTTGAGCAGCTAAATGAGGCAGTCAATGGAGTAAAATTTACTTTGTCCTTTAGTGAGGAAAGGATTGTATTCTTGGATACTGAAATATATAGAAATTCTAGTGGTTTGTTAAGTGTAGATCTCCACAAGAAACCTACTGATCAGTTAAAGAATTCTCTTCCTTGCAGCCAGATGCTACAAGTAAAAAGAATTGTAATGGAATATTCATTAACTGATCAGAAATTGACAGAAATGGCCATGAAATTAAAAGAAAGGTGATATCCACTATCTATGGTTAATAATGAGAAAATCAGGGTTCAAGAAGAGACCCACAGTAGAAAATGTGTCACAACGCATAGCATGTCTCACTCAATATAACCCCTATAGTAAGGATATCTCAAGGATTGTATATATAAACATTGGAACATTTTGAAGGATTGCAATCCTGATAATTTGGCCTTTAAAAATCCCCCTATGATGGCCTATAGAAGGGTTCCTAACTTAAGAGACATGTTAGTTCAGAGTGATGTAGGCTCCAGAAAGGTGTCCTGTCAAACCTATATCACCTCCAAAAATACTGGCACTTTCCCATGCTTGGGGTGTGCCAGCTGCAGTGCAGTCATCAAGGGTAAAACATTCTTACATCCATTAACTGGGAGAAAATGTAGAACTCATGACCATTATACATGTGACTCATCCTATGTCATCTACCTTATAAAGTGTCCATGCAAGAGAATTTATATAGGCGAGACTATAAGAAAGGTAAGAGATAGGATGAGTCAACATAGGTCCAATATTCGTTGTGGGGATTTGAATGCCCCAGTGTCCAGTTATTTCTTAGAGGCTGGACACAATATAAGTCAACTCAGATGGCAGGTCATTGATGGTATAGGAAAGTTACGTAGAGGAGGTAACAGGGAATTGTTATTAAAACAAAAAGAATCCTTTCTGATCCATAAGTTAAAATCAATGGTATCCCAAGGCCTAAATAGGGAATTAGACTATACAGTAGTTTTATAATTATGACAGTTATCCTATGCAGCTCCAGTCCATTATAGGTTTGTTTTATTGTTTGTTTGCACTTTAGAAATATTAAATATACTTGTCTTTTTATTAAGAAAAATGTTTTGTTATATGTAATTCAACTATTTTCCTACTCAGATGTAATAGATTAAAAAGGCAGTCAGATGGCGCTATATCTATGTGAAAATTTTTGTTATGTGAAGGGTTAAACTCATTACCCTATAAATGATCAGTGCACACATGTCCAGTATAAGCATTATTAAGGGAATGACTCCCGAAATTTCGCTTGTGTTTGTATCTGTTATGTGAATAAACTTTTAAAAAAGTTTAACAAGTCTTGGTGCTGTAGATTTATATATTTAACCATTAAGAGGAGCACCGCCGAAGCTAAGCCCTTTATAGGTTAGTTACTTTGGGGTTTAGAGTTAGAATTTTTTGGGAGTAGATTTTTTTTTTAGGAGAGGGTTTTTTTCCCCTTAGGTTTCTTTAGGTTAGGATTTTTTTTTAGAATATATTTTGTTTTTAATCGCAAAAGAGTTTAACCACTTTAAGGCAATGCCCTACGAAATGCCCTTCTTAGGGCAATTTAGGATAGGGATTTTTTAGTGAATGTTTTTTTAGAATAAGATTTTTTTTTAAAGTAAAAGAGCTAAAATCACATTAGTGCAATGCCCTACTAAATGCGGCTTTCTCGTCATCACAACGGATCTGTTTTGAATATTTCGCTGCACTTTTGATTATCAGGGCCTATATGAGCCCTGAACATGCAGCTCTTGGGTATTTGAAAGATACACAAAACTTATTAAAGTAATATCTTGCATTTTTATTCAAAGAGGCATTAAAGGAGGTCAGCATCTCAGATGTTTACACCTGTATGTTAATTGCCGTACTGTAGTTTGTATCACTAGCGCCTTCACGGGAGATTAGTTTGCGCTCTATAAGTACCCAATAGATAGATATCACCCAGAAGCCACTGACTGAGGTTTAACAGTTTTTTTTATGCCAAGAAGAACAGAAACTCTTTGCAGCATATTGTGTTGCAGCTGTCTCTGGCAGGGGTTAAAAGGGTTAAGTATACAACTCAAGTAGTTGAAACTCAATAAATAAATAAAATCTAATTAGCTTAGAATTTCTCTAAAATTATAATATGAACCACTGAAAGATTAGACAGACCACAGCGAGGCTCGTAGAGATTTGAAATGACTGGATTGGTAGTGCCAGTAATTCATTCTGCTCATGCTTAAAATATGTTCAGGCACAGTTTTATCACATTCCCATCAGCACATGTTATTAAACCTTCACTCTAGCACAAGCAAACATCCTACTCTTGTGCTTGGCTACGAAAAGGTCATTGTATTCCTCATAACTCATTTTCTTCATTGGTGACATTTACTGTATTCTCAGCAAATGAATCCCATACTGCAGAAAATGGTAAACTTCTACAGACATCACGATAGGAAAGAGAAATGCATTGTAAAATACCATAGATTAGAGAAAAGCTAAAAAAAGTCAGCTATAATATAGTAGCTTTGGCATTAACAAGCCAATGTTCAAGACATAAAACAATGCAGCTATACCTTAACCCCTTGAGTGCTAACGACGGCTCTGAGCCGTCGCAGAGTTTCTCACTCAGGTGCTAACGACGGCTCAGAGCCGTCGCTAGCACTCTCCCACCTTGAGGGAGATCTGGGGGCTCCCACCCGCTCCTACCCCGGCGATCGTGCCTGTAGAATGACAGGCATCGCCGGGGCTTTCCGTTTTGCGCAGTGACGTCATGCGTAATGACGTGATGACATCACGGCGCAACTTTATTTAAAAATGACAAAGGACAATATAGGGAAAGGGGGCATGCTGCTTAGAAGCCTGTATCTCAGGCATCTAAGCAGCTACAGACCCCCAAGACCCACCATTGGAAAGGTAATCGCCTAACCTTTCCAACGGTATAATCTTGGGGATCTGAAAAGAAAAGAAAAAAAAGTAAAAAAAAAATATTTTAAAAAATGTAAAATTAAAAAAACCTCAAATGTGCTTAGCACCCAGGTGGGAAAGTGCTTAGCACTCAAAGGGTTAAATTAAATTAAATGACACATCATCTTCCACTGTTTTCAGGCATATAATAAACATGATCTAAACAACATATTATTTAGGCATGAAATATACTGTTATCTGTATTAAAGGGAGAGTAAAGTCAAAACTAAACTTGAATAGATTAAACAGAAGATGTCATTTTAAAACAACTTTTCCAATTTGCTTCCATGATCAATGTTGCTTAGTTCTTGTGGTATTGTTTCTTAAAGGGATATGAAACTAAAAAATGTACTTTTGTGATTCAGACAGAGCATACCATTTCAAAAAAGTTTCCAATTTACTTCTATTATCAAATTCGCTTTGTTCCCATGATATTCTGTTTTGAAGAGATACCTAGGTAGGTAGTATTTTTTACAGCCTGTTATACAGTCCACCCCCTCTTAATTGAAAGATATATATATGTTGGCTAACATTGCATTCTGCTTTAACCACAGCTGGATTTTTATCTATGTGCTCCGGTTTTGCTTTACTAACAATGATATCGCTGCTATTTAGCTATGCTTTAGCGACTCTATGGAACTCTATATGGGATAGATATGCCTGCATTCCTTATAACAGCAAGGAAGTGAATACAAGAATTGGGCACGTGCACTTGACCTGTTTTACTAGCCTTTTTTTTCAGGATTCGGAGTGACTTTGCCTTCTTGGTAGCACTTAGGTTTTTTCCTATTATCCTCTTATATATGCGCATATTTTTTCAATTTAATCCCCTCTTTTTAGGATAACCTATGTGCTTATTTTTTGTCTAATGGGTAGTTGCTGGTTAAGGTATCCTTTGTTTCTCTGTCTTTTTCCTTATCTTCTTTTCTTACTTTTTTCTTTTTATGAGTATTAATAATTATTGATACCTCCGTGCACCCTTGGGAGTATTTAATACATTGTATACACCCAGGGTTTTCCCTGACATACTATAAAGTGGTGTGTAGCTGATGAATCATACTCCCTTTTTGTATATATACTGTATATATACTGTATATATATATATATATATATATATATATATATATAATTATTTTCCTGTATGTGAAGAACATTGGAATGTGAAATATTAATAACTCGTTTGGGCACGCAACGATTGGATGAAGTCAGATTCGTTATCGCACAGCTAGAAGAAGTATGAGATGTGGGCGGAGGAACAGCATGATGTTTACCATCACTAGATCATAAATATTTACAAATAAACTGCTAGATTACGAGTTTTGCGTTATGACTCAAATAGCATCGTTATGCTTCATAACGATGCTTTTTCCCTAACGGTGCTATTACAAGTCTTGTCAAAATCGGTTTACCGCACACCTTTTTGGCCATCACGCAACGTCAGTACCACACTTTAAAAAAAGTCCTTTTTCAATGGGACTTCCAAAGCGCCGGTATTACGAGTTTGCCTGAGAGGCCAAAAAGTGACAAGATCCGAACCGCCATCTAAAGTCAGTAGGTATGAGTTTTATGTTACAAAGCTGTAGAATAAAACTCATAACTAAACTATCACAAACTAACACCCATAAACTACCTATTAACCCCTAAACCGAAGCCCTCCCGCATCCCAAACACTAAAATAAAATTATAAACCCCCAATCTGCCGCTCCGGACATCACCGCCACTTAAAAAATGTATTAACCCCTGTTCCGCCGCTCCCCGACATCGTCACCACTATAATAAAATTATTAACCCCTAAACCGTGCCCTCTCGCATCGCAAACACTATTTAAATATTATTAACCCCTAATCTGCCGTCTGCCCACACTGCCGCTATAATAAACCTATTAATCCCTAAACCGCAAGCCCCCCCACAACGAAATATACTATAATAAATCTATTAACCCCTAAACCAAAAGTCCCCCACAATGAAATATACTAAATTAAACTATTAACCCCTAAACCTCTGGCCTCCCACATCACTACATAAATATATTAACCCCTAAACCTAACCATAACGTAACCCTAACCCTAAGCATAACTCTAACACCCCCTAACTTAACTATAATTAGAATAAATCTAAATTAAACTTACAATTATTACCTAAATAATTCCTATTTAAAACTAAATACAAACTTACCTGTAAAAAAAACCTAAGCTAGCTACAATATAACTAATAGTTACATTGTAGCTATCTTAGGTTTTATTTTTATGTCACAGGTAAGTTTGTATTTATTTTAACTAGGTAGACTAGTTAGCAAATAGTTATTTGAGCTTTCATCCTATTGGCTGATCCAATCAGCCAAAAGCATTGAGCTTGCATTCTATTGGCTGATTGGAATAGCCAATAGAATGCAAGCTCAATCCTATTGGCTGATTGCAACAGCCAATAGGATTTTTTTCACCTTTAATTCCTATTGGCTGATATGGATGACGTAACTTAAAGGGAAACTTCATTTTCCAGCGACGATCGGAAGAAGAGGATGCTCCGCGCCGGATGTCTTGAAGATGGACCAGCTCCACGCCGGATGGATGAAAATAGAAGATGCCGTCTGGATGAAGATTTCTGCTGCTTGGATGAAGACTTCTGCCCGCTTGGATGAAGACTTCTGCCGGCTTTGAGGAGGACTTCTGCCCGCTTGGATGAAGACTTCTAACGGATTTGATGAGGACTTCTGCCGCCTGGATGAGGATGGATGTCCGGTCTTCGAAAACTGTAAGTGGATCGTCGGGGGTTAGTGTTAGTTTTTTTTGAGGGTTTATTGGGTGGGTTTTATTTTTAGCTTAGGGTTTGGGCAATGTAAAAGATCTAAATGCCCTTTTAAGGGCAATGCCCATCCAAATGCCCTTTCAGGGCAATGGTTAGCTTAGGTTTATTTAGGGGGTTTGGTTGTGTGGGTTGTGGGTTTTACTGTTGGGGGGTTGTTTTTTTACAGGTAAAAGAGCTGATTTCTTTGGGGCAATGCCCTGCAAAAGGCCCTTTTAAGGGCCATTGGTAGTTTAGTGTAGGCTGGGGATTTTTTTATTTTGGGGGGGGCTTTTTTATTTTGATAGGGCTATTAGATTAAGAGTAATTCGTTTTTATTTTTGATAATTTTGTTTTTATTTTGTGTAATTTAGTGTTTATTTTTTTGTAATTTAGATAATTCTATTTGATTAATTAAATTTATTTTATTTTATTGTAATGTTAGGTTTTAGTGTAAGGCAGGTTAGGTTTTATTTTACAGGTAACTTTGTATTTATTTTAACTAGGTAGTTAGTAAATAATTAATAACTATTTAGTAACTATTCTACCTAGTTAAAATAAAAACAAACTTACCTGTGAAATCAAAATAAAACCTAAGATAGCTACAATATAACTATTAGTTATATTGTAGCTAGCTACAGGTAAGTATGTATTTAGTTTTAAATAGGAATTATTTAGGTAATAATTGTAAGGTTTATTTAGATTTATTTTAATGATATTTTAGTTAGGGGGTGTTAGGGTTATGACTAGGGTTAATAAATGTAATGTAGGTGGCGGCGATGTTAAGGGCGGCAGATTAGGGTATAATAAGTGTATTTAGGTGGCGGCGATGTTAGGGGCAGCAGATTACAGGTTAATAACTTATGTAGGTGGCATCGATATTGGGAGCAGCAGATTAGGGGTTAATAGTTTTATTTAGGTGGCGGCGATGTTAGGGCGGCAGATTAGGGGTTAATAACATTATGTAGTTGGCGGCGATGTCGGGGGCGGAAGGTTAGGGGTGTTTAGACATGGTTTTTATGTTAGGGTGTTAAGTTTAAACATAACTTTTTCTTTCCCCATAGACATCAATGGGGCTGCGTTACGGAGCTTTTCTTTCCCCGATCCCAGGTGTTAGGCTTTTCTTTTGCCGGCTCTCCCCATTGATGTCTACGGGGAAATCGTGCACGAGCACGTCAAAGCAGTGCTTGTATTTGGGTGAAGCATGGTGCTCAACACCACCATATTGCCCGCGTAAGCCTGCTTTTTGCAAACCTGTAATAGCAGAGCTATAGGGGAGTGAAATAACGCCGAAAATGTTGCGGTCGTTAATTTGCCTATAGCGCTCAAAACTCGTAATCTGGCTGAAAGCTTCTTAATAAAATTTCATAAATGAAAGTGCTCCTGTTTTAAAGAATAATTGTATATACTGTTAAGTTAAATACGAAAGTTTACAATCACTTTAAATATTCTAATGAAATAGAGTATTTTATTTTACACTATAATGTCTCTTTAATGTTATTATTATTATTATAAGTAGTAGTAGTAGTAGTAGTAGTAGCAGTAGTAGAAGTAATAGTATTATTATCATCCCTATCATCCTAATCCTATATAATCTATTCATTTTGGTTATAATTAACACTATGGGGTTGATCACGTTTGCTCTTTTTTTTTTACAGATAACGATTTTTTAAAAAGACATTAAACACTAAGGGCTAGATTACGAGTGAAGCTCAAATATTTGTGCCCGAGCGATAAGGGGTTTATTGCGCGAGTTTGTGCTCGTCACATAAAAAATATACACTCATACAAACACCATCTTATAAACATTATTAAAAAAAAATATTACACACAAGTTATAAAGATTTAAACATATGAGGCCTCAGGTGTTAGAAAGAAAAAAAAAAAAGGCAAAAGCGCTTTACCGTAGAGATACATACATAAAAAAAGGCGCTTAAGAGGTGACATGATTACTTTATATAAATATATTCAAGGCCCATATACAGAGATGGCAGAAGCTCTGTTTATGCCAAGAAAATTGTTTGTGACCAGAGGTCACAATTTAAGGTTGGAGGAAAGGAGATTTAATCTCTTGCAACGGAAACGTTTTTTCACTGTAAGAGCAATACAATTGTGGAACTCATTACCAAAGGAGGTAGTGAATGCCAATACCCTAGATACATTTAAAAATTATTTGGATACATTTCTGTCTATAAACAAAATTCATGGAAATGATTGCTAGTATTAAGTGGGTCACCTTTTAGTGGGATTATTTAAGCTTAACTGGAGCTTTTTGTATATATTTTAGATTTGTATAGGTTGAACTCGATGGACTTCGGTCTTTTTTCAACCTCATCCACTATGTTACTATGTTACATGTCTAAAGATGTATAAGCATGTATTTATGTGTATATGTCAATATGTGTACATTTGTGTTTATGTATTTATATGTGTATATATGTATTTATATGTGTATATATGTATTTACAGACATATATACACAAATAAATACGTACACAAGCAGTATATAGACATATTTACAAGTGCATTGGAGCACTTTTCTGTTAAGTAGATGAAAACATGTAAAATCATATTTATGCAATATTATTTTTAATAAAGGTTTTAACTATTTATTTACTGTAAATATTTCACATTCCAATGTTCTGCACATAGCAGAATATGTCCTATGTATTTTTAAATAGATATTCCTATATATATATCTGCATATATCTATCCTTATAAATAATAATCTATTTATATAGGTATATATATATATTTTACCAAAATACCATCACAAATATGTATTTTTGAAAAAATAGAACATATTCTGTTATTTGAAGTACATAGGAATGTGAAATAACAGAATTTATGCTTACCTGATAAATTACTTTCTCCAACGGTGTGTCCGGTCCACGGCGTCATCCATTACTTGTGGGATATTCTCCTCCCCTACAGGGAATGGCAAGGAGAGCACACAGCAAGAGCTGTTCATATAGCTCCCCCTCTGGCTCCGCCCCCCAGTCATTCGACCGACGGTTAGGAGAAAAAGGAGAAACTATAGGGGGCCGTGGTGACTGTAGTGTATAAAGAAAAAGAGAAAATTTTCAAACCTGATTAAAAAACCAGGGCGGGCCGTGGACCGGACACACCGTTGGAGAAAGTAATTTATCAGGTAAGCATAAATTCTGTTTTCTCCATACATTGGTGTGTCCGGTCCACGGCGTCATCCATTACTTGTAGGAACCAATACCAAAGCTTTAGGACACGGATGAAGGGAGGGAGCAAATCAGGTTACCTAAACAGAAGGCACCACGGCTTGCAAAACCTTTCTCCCAAAAATAGCCTCCGAAGAAGCATAAGTATCAAATTTGTAGAATTTGGCAAAAGTGTGCAGAGAAGACTAAGTCGCTGCCTTACATATCTGATCAACAGAAGCCTCGTTCTTGAAGGCCCATGTGGAAGCCACAGCCCTAGTAGAGTGAGCTGTGATTCGTTCAGGAGGCTGCCGTCCGGCAGTCTCATAAGCCAATTGGATGATGCTTTTCAGCCAGAAAGAAAGAGAGGTAGCAGTAGCTTTTTGTCCTCTCCTCTTACCAGAGTAAACGACAAACAAAGATGAAGTTTGTCTGAAGTCCTTTGTAGCGTCTAAATAGAACTTTAAAGCACGGACCACATCTAAATTGTGTAACAAACGTTCCTTCTTTGAAACTGGATTCGGACACAGAGAAGGAACAACTATTTCCTGGTTAATATTCTTGTTAGAAACTACTTTTGGAAGAAAACCAGGTTTAGTACGCAAAACAACCTTATCTGAACGGAACACCAGATAAGGTGGATCACACTGCAAAGCAGATAATTCAGAAAACTCTTCTAGCAGAAGAAATAGCAACCAAAAACAGAACTTTCCAAGATAGTAACTTGATATCTATGGAATGTAAGGGTTCAAACGGAACCCCTTGAAGAACTGAAAGAACTAAATTTAGACTCCAAGGAGGAGTCAAGGGTCTGTAAACAGGCTTGATTCTGACCAAAGCCTGTACAAAAGCTTGTACATCTGGCACAGCTGCCAGTCGTTTGTGTAACAAGACAGATAAAGCAGAAATCTTTCCTTTTAAAGAACTCGCTGACAATCCCTTATCCAAACCTTCTTGGAGAAAGGAGAGGATCTTAGGAATTTTAATCTTACTCCAGGAGAATCCCTTGGATTCACACCAACAGATATATCTTTTCCATATTTTATGGTAAATCTTTCTAGTCACAGGTTTTCTGGCTTGGACCAGAGTATCTATCACTGAATCTGAAAACCCACGCTTGGATAAAATCAAACGTTCAATTTCCAAGCAGTCAGCTGCAGAGAAACTAGATTTGGATGTTCGAATGGACCTTGTACTAGAAGATCCTGTCTCAAAGGTAGCTTCCATGGTGGAGCCGATGACATATTCACCAGGTCTGCATACCAAGTCCTGCGCGGCCACGCAGGAGCTATCAGAATCACCGAGGCCTTCTCCTGTTTGATCCTGGCTACAAGCCTGGGAAGGAGAGGGAACGGTGGAAACGCATAAGCTAGGTTGAACGACCAAGGCGCCACTAATGCATCCACTAGAGTCGCCTTGGGATCCCTGGATATCGACCCGTAGCAAGGAACCTTGAAGTTCTGACGGGACGCCATCAGATCCATGTCTGGAATGCCCCATAATTGAGTCAACTGGGCAAACACCTCCGGGTGGAGTTCCCACTCCCCCGGATGGAAAGTCTGACGATTCAGATAATCCGCCTCCCAGTTGTCTACTCCTGGGATGTGGATTGCAGATAGGTGGCAGGAGTGATCCTTCGCCCATTTGATGATTTTGGATACCTCTCTCACCGCCAAGGAACTCCTTGTTCCCCCCTGATGGTTGATGTAAGCTACAGTCGTCATGTTGTCTGACTGGAATCTTATGAATCCGGCCTTCGCTAGTTGAGGCCAAGCTCTCATTGAATATCGCTCTCAGTTCCAGGATGTTGATCGGGAGAAGAGACTCTTCCCGAGACCATAAACACTGAGTTTTCAGGATATCCCAGACCGCGCCCCAGCCTAATAGACTGGCGTCGGTCGTGACAATGACCCACTCTGGTCTGTTAGAATCTTTGGAGACAAGTCTGTATAGTCCCCATTCCACTGATTGAGCATGCACAGTTGTAATGGTCTTAGATGAATTCGAGCAAAAGGAACTATGTCCATTGCTGCAACCATCAACCCTACTACTTCCATGCACTGAGCTATGGAAGGCTGCAGAATAGAGAGAAGAACTTGACAAGCATTTAGAAGCTTTGACTTTCTGACCTCTGTCAAGAAGATCTTCATTTCTAAAGAATCTACAATTGCAAACCCTGAATTTTTCGCCGCTAATCTCGCTAACTGCAAAGCGGCGTCTAAAATAAAGGAATTAGCTAACTTAAGTGCGTGAATTCTGTCTATGACCTCCTCATACGGAGTCTCCCTACTGAGCAACTTTTCCAGTTCCTCGAACCAGAACCACGCCGCTGTAGTGACAGGAATAATGCACGAAATAGGTTGAAGGAGGTAACCTTGCTGTACAAAAATCTTTTTAAGCAAACCCTCCAATTTTTTATCCATAGGATCTTTGAAAGCACAATTGTCCTCAATGGGAATGGTCGTGCATTTGGCTAGTGTAGAAACCGCCCCCTCGACCTTAGGAACTGTTTGCCATGTGTCCTTCCTGGGGTCGACCATAGGGAACAATTTCTTAAATATAGGAGGAGGGACAAAAGGTATGCCTGGCTTCTCCCACTCCTTATTCACTATGTCCGCCACCCTTTTAGGTATCGGAAAGGTATCAGGGTGCACCGGGACCTCTAGGAACTTGTCCATCTTGCACAATTTTTCTGGGATGACCAGATTGTCACAATCATCCAGAGTAGATAGCACCTCCTTAAGTAATGCACAGAGATGCTCTAATTTAAATTTAAATGTCACAACATCAGGTTCTGTCTGCTGAGAAATTCTTCCTGTATCAGAAATTTCTCCATCTGACAAACCCTCCCTCACTGCCACTTCAGACTGGTGTGAGGGTATGACAGAAAAATTATCATCAGCGCCCTCCTGCTCTACAGTGTTTAAAACTGAGCAATCGCGCTTTCTCTGAAATGCTGGCATTTTGGATAAAATATTAGCTATGGAGTTATCCATTACTGCCGTCAATTGTTGCATAGTAACAAGCATTGGCGCGCTAGAAGTACTAGGGGTCGCCTGCGTGGGCATAACTGGTATAGACACAGAAGGAGAAGATGTAGAACTATCCCTACTTCCTTCATCTGAGGAATCATCCTGGGCAACCTTACTATTTGTGACAGTACTGTCCTTACTGTGTTTGGACGCCATGGCACAATTATCACATATATTTGAAGGGGGAACCACATTGGCTTCCATACATACAGAACATGATCTATCTGAAGGTACAGACATGTTAAATAGGCTTAAACTGGTTAATAAAGCACAAAAACCGTTTTAAAACAAAACCGTTACTGTCTCTTTAAATGTTAAACAGGGCACACTTTATCACTGAATATGTGAAAGACTATGAAGGAATTATCCAATCTTTACCAAATTTTCACCACAGTGTCTTAATACATTCAAAGTATTGCACCCCAATTTTCAAGCTGTTAACCCTTAAAATGTGGAAACCGGAGCCGTTTGCAATTTTAACCCCACTACAGTCCCAGCCACAGCCTTTGTTGCGACTTCACCTATCCCAGGGGGGTATATGCCAATTCAAGCCTTCTAGGAACGTTTTCAGTGGATACCAGACCCTCACACATGCAGCTGCATGCACTGCACTCAAAAGAAACTGCGCAATAATGGCGCGAAAATGAGGCTCTGCCTACTACAGTGAAAGGCCCTTCCTGACTGGGAAGGTGTCTTAACTAGTGCCTGGCGATAAAAAACGTTCCCCAAACAATAAAAGTGTGAAAACTACTTCAAACTTTAAAAAAACAACTTAAATAAACAATCGATTTAGCCCTTAAGAGTGTCCACCAGTTAATAGCCCATACTAAGCCCTTTATTCTTTCTGAGTCTAAGAAAATGGCTTACCGATCCCCATGAGGGAAAATGACAGCCTTCCAGCATTACACAGTCTTGTTAGAAAAATGGCTAGTCATACCTTGAGCAGAAAAGTCTGCAAACTGTTCCCCCCAACTGAAGTTCTCTCAGCTCAACAGTCCTGCGTGGGAACAGCAACTGATTTTAGTTACTGCTGCTAAAATCATACTCCTCTTTTAAACAGAACTCTTCATCTCTTTCTGTTTCAGAGTAAATAGTACATACCAGTACTATTTCAAAATAACAAACTCTTGATAGAAGAAATAAAAAACTACAACTAACACCACAAACTCCTCACCATCCCCGTGGAGATGCTACTTGTTCAGAGCGGCAAGGAGAATGACTGGGGGGCGGAGCCAGAGGGGGAGCTATATGGACAGCTCTTGCTGTGTGCTCTCCTTGCCATTCCCTGTAGGGGAGGAGATTATCCCACAAGTAATGGATGACGCCGTGGACCGGACACACCAATGTTGGAGAAATTCATATTTTCATGTTGGGTTAGCGCACATAAGAATATGTGATCGGATTTGCGCAAGAGTGGGGTGTTTTTTTCTCCATTAAATTCTTTGTGGGAATACGTGAATATGCATTTGATATTTTAACTTCAGCTTTTTGCGCTTGTTGGGTTAGCACAAGAGTAAAAGCAGTTTACATTCAACTCGTAATATGACCTCAACCCTGCAATCGAAAAAAAGCTTACTTCTAAAGGAATAATTAGCGCTCCACTTGTAATCTAACCCTAAATAAATGCCAGATAGAATGATGCATTCAAAGCAAAGATTAGTCTGAGATTAGCATGTAGATGTATTTTTTAAAGTTTCATTAGTTGTTTAAATATTGACAAAATAAGTGCAAAGTTTTAGGGGTAGATTTACCAAGCAGCAGATGCTGCAATCTACCCCCCCCCCATGTTTCTGGCTCGCCGGAAACAAGAGTTAAGAAGCAGCGGTCATAAGACCACTGCTCCTTAACTCGTCCGCCACCTCTGAGGTGGCGGACTGCAATCATCCCGATCCGATATGATCGCTACGGCGAATCATGTCCGCCAGCAAGTTGATAAATCGGCCCCTTAGTGTCTATAAAACAATGGGAAGCTGCCACTTAGGTTATTTTCTCTGCTGTGGCTAATTACGGACAGTTATAAATAGGTCACTAGAGTGTGCAGCCAATGGCTGTGTGGAATATAACAGTGTTCTGCATTTCCATTTCTAACAGGAACGGAAAGCCTCATAATTTCAGAATGGAATTACAGGAAAAGGGAACAAAATAAATAATTAAAGTATATTGCAGGTTTTTTTAATATATGTTGCGGGTAAAGTCAGATATAGGGTAATTCTAGGATTAAACTGTCATTACCCAGCAGCTGTGGGTAAAGACATCGTGCTTTACACGGGTAATCCTGGGATTACCCATTCGCTTCTGGATAAAGCTAATCACAGCACCATTTTCGTCCTTTGAAGACAAAAGTTCTTGCAAATCACTGCATCAAAAATATATATGATGCACTGTAATTTCCCATCTTAACTATCCTTTTTGCCTCCGGCTGGGGGGTTCAAGGTCTGTGTAAATTTGTTTCTAAAAAAACCCTAGCCACAAAACTAGCACCCATCCTGGTGAAAAAATCAAGGACAGGTAGTACATAGTTGAGAACCAAGGGTAACTTTAAGTGTGGTGGTGCGATATGATAGCTACAAATAGGAACTTCAGATAGTCAGTAGATAACTCTGTTTATGATATTGATTTTTATGCTAATTGCAGAACCACATTTGTGGTGTATCTGTTGGAGTGTCTGATTTGCCAATGTCAGTATGTTGGGAAAATGATGAGACAGTTGGGTACTCGAACTCGGGAACATTATAATGATGTTAAGAATTATAATGAAGATTCCATGGTGGCCAAACACTTCAACAGTATACTATTCACAAATGTGGGCACTTTTTCCATAAAAGCCATTGATGTGGCAAAGTTACCAGTTAGGGGAGGCAATAAATTTAATATCTTGGATAAAAAACATAATTTATGTAAGAACTTACCTGATAAATTCATTTATTTCATAGTGGCAAAATTCCATGAGCTAGTGACGTATGTAATATACATTCCTACCAGGAGGGGGCCAAGGTTTAAAAAGCATACAAAAAGAGGAACTGGAAAAAATAATGTGCTTTATACAAAAAAATCATAACCACAAAAAAAGGGTGGGTCTCATGGACTCTTGCCACTATGAAAGAAATTAATTTATCAGGTAAGTTCTTACATAAATTATGCTTTCTTTCATGTAAGTGGCAAGAGTCCATAAGCTAGTGACGTATGGGATATAATTCCCAAGATGTGGAAGTCCATGAGTCACTAGAGAGGGAAGGATAAAATAAAAATAGCTATTTCCGCTGAGAAATTAAATAAAAAAAATAATTAAGTTTTCTTAAAAATTTAAAAAAACAACAACCTCAAAACAAAGGCATTAGAATCAAACTGAGACAACTGCCTGAAGAACTTTTCTACCAAAGGCTGCTTTTGAAGAAGCAAACACATCAAAATGGTAAAATTTAGTAAACGTATGCAAAGAAGACCAAGTTGCTGCTTTGCAAATTTGATCAACTGAAGCTTCATTCTTAAGAGCCCAAGAAGTGGCAACTGATCTAGTAGAATGAGCTGTAATTCTCTGAGGCGGAGACTGCTCTGCCTCCAAATAAGTTTTGTGAATCAAAAGTCTCAACCAAGAAGACAGAGAAATAGCAGAAGCATTCTGACCTTTCCTAGAGCCAGAAAAAAATAACAAATAGACTAGAAGTCTTTCTGAAATCCATAGTAGCCTCAACATAATATTTCAAAGTTCTTACCACATCCAAAGAATGTAAAGATCTTTCAAGAGAATTCTTAGGATTAGGACACAAAGAAAGAACAACAATTTCCCTATTAATGTTGTTAGAAGTCACAACTTTAGGCAAACATTTAAATGAAATCAGCAAAACAGCTTTAACTTGAAGGAAAATCAAATAAGGAGACTCACAAGAGAGCGCAGACAATTCAGAAACTCTTCTAGCAGAAGAGATAGCCAAAATAAATAATACTTTCCAAGAAAGCAATTTAATGTCCAGAGAATGTATAGGCTCAAAAGGAGGAGTCTGCAAAGTCTTCAAAACCGAATTGAGACTCCAAGGAGGAGAAATTGATTTAATAACAGGTTTGATATGAATCAAAGCCTGAACAAAACAGTGAATGTCAGGAAGTTTAGCAATCTTTCTATGAAATAAAACAGAAAGGACAGAAATGTGTCTGCATACCAAAACTTGAGAGGCCAAGCTGGTGCTATAAAAAACACATAAGATCGTTCCATTATGATCTTGGAGATCACCCTTGGAAGAAGAACCAGAGGTGGAAAAATGTAAGCAGGTTGGTAAAACCAAAGAACTTCTAGAGCATCCACCATATCCACCTGAGGATCATTGGATCTGGAAAGGTATCTTGGAAGCTTCTTGTTAAGACGCAAGGCCATCAGGTCTATTTCTGGAGGACCTCACATCTGTACCAATTAAAAAAACACATCTAAATTGAGAGACCACTCTCCCAGATGTAAAGTCTGACGACTGAGATAATCTGCTTCCCAATTGTCTACTCCTGGGATATGAAACGCAAAAATTTGACAAGAATTCGATTCCGCCCAAGAAAGTATCAGAGATACTTCTTTCATTGCTATAGGGCTGCGAGTCCCCCCTTGATGACTGACATATGTCACTGTGGTGACATTGTCTGTTTGAAATTGAATATAAAATTCTCTCTTCAAAACAGGCCAAGCCTGAAGAGCTCTTAAAATAGCACAGAGTTCTAAAATAGTGATTGGTAACCTCTCCTCCTGAGGTTAACAAACCCCTTGTGCTGTCAGAGACCCCCAGACAGCTCCCCAACCCGAAAGACTTGCATCTGTTGTGATCACAGTCCATGAAGGACGAACAAAGGAAGCCCCTTGAACAATAAGGTGATGGTTTAACCACCAAGTCAGAGAGTGTTGGGATTTAAGTATATCAACTGTGATATTTGAGTATAATCCCTGCACCTTATTCTATCAGCCATTCGGAATTGAAGGGACGCCATCTTGGATGACGTCATTTAAAGGAACCTTCATTCAGTCGTCGGACGAAGAAAGAAGAGGATGCTCTGCGTCAGATGTCTTGAAGATGGACCAGCTCCGCACTGGATGGATGAAGATAGAAGATGCCATCTGGATTAAGACTTCTGCCCGTCTGAAGGACCTCTTCTGCCCGGCTTGGATGAAGACTTCTGCCCGTCTGGAGGACCACTTCTGCCCGGTTGGGTGAAGACATCTCACGGTAGGGTGATCTTCAAGGGGTTAGTGTTAGGTTTTTTTAAGGGGGATTGGGTGGGTTTTAGAGTAGGGTTGGTTGTGTGGGTGGTGGGTTTTAATTTTGGGGGGGGATTTGTACTTTTTTTTTACAGATAAAAAAGCTGATTACTTTGGGGCAATGCCCCGCAAAAGGCCCTTTTAAGGGCTATTTGTAATTTAGTGCAGGGTAGGGCTTTTTTTATTTTGGGGTGCTTTTTTATTTTGTTAGGGGGATTAGAGTAGGTGTAATTAGTTTAAAAATCTTGTAATTATTTTATTATTTTCTGTAATTTAGTGGGGGGTTTTTCGGACTTTAGATATTTTTTTTAAAATTGTAATTAATTGTATTTAGTTTAGGTAATTAATTTAATTATAGTGTAGTGTTAGGTGTAATTGTAACTTAGGTTAGGTTTTATTTTACAGGTAAATTTGTCTTTATTTTAACTAGGTAGTTATTAAATAGTTAATAACTATTTAATAACTATTGTACCTAGTTAAAATAAATACAAAGTTGCCTGTAAAATAAAAATAAAACCTAAGCTAGCTACAATGTAACTATTAGTTATATTGTAGCTAGCTTAGGGTTTATTTTATCGGTAAGTATTTAGTTTTAAATAGGAATAATTTAGCTAATTATAGTAATTTTATTTAGATTTATTAAATTATATTTAAGTTAGGGGGGGTTAGGGTTAGACTTAGATTTAGGGGTTAATACATTTAATATAGTGGCGGCAACGTTGGGGTCGGCAGATTAGGGGTTAATAAATGTAGGTAGGTGTTGGCGATGTTAGGGCCGGCAGATTAGGGGTTAATAATATTTAACTAGTGTTTGCGATGCGGGAGTACGGCGGTTTAGGGGTTAATATATTTATTATAGTGGCGGCGATGTCCGGTTCGGCAGATTAGGGGTTATAATATTTATTTTATTGTTTGCGATGTGGGAGGGCCTCGGTTTAGGGGTTAATAGATAGTTTATGGGTGTTAGTGTACTTTTTAGCACTTTAGTTAAGAGTTTTATGCTACGGCGTTGTAGTGTAAAACTCTTAACTACTGACTTTAAAATGCGGTATCAGTCTTGACAGGAGAGGCTGTACCGCTCACTGTTGGTCAGACTTGTAATACCGGCGTTATGCAAGTCCCATTGAAAATATAGGATACACAATTGATGTAAGTGGATTTGCGGTATTTCCGAGTTTGGCCAAAAAAGTGAGTGGTGAGCCTTTCATTTCAAGACTCGTAATACCAGCGGGCGTTAAAAAGCAGCGTTGGGCCTCTCAACGCTGCTTTTTAACCCTAACGCACAACTCGTAATCTAGCCGTTAATTTTTAATTAAAAATTCACACACAAAAAACGTTACTGTCCCTTTAAATATAAAAAGGAAAACTTTATTTTCATAGCAAAACTATTTTAAACTACTGTTGTGAGATAAAAAACTTTTAAATCACCCCTGACAGCCTCTACACCTCAGCTTAGCACTTGCTGAGGTGCCTATCTGCCCTGCTGAAAAAACGGAGCCAATAGCTATGAGATGGATTCCAGACTCAAACCGAAGCATTGCACCCAAGGTCCATCGAGCGTTGTACAAGACCGGAACCGCAACAAGATCTCTCACCTCCGGAACACAGGAAGTGAAAAGAAGAGTGCGCAACAGAAAATTTGAGTGCGTCTGGAAGCCCCGCCCATCGTGGGCGTAACAGAACTAACCTCCCAGTCGGCCTGAAGTAAAAAACCACCGGAAGCAAGTAAAAACACACCATAATTAAACTAAGCTGATCTCCTCGTCCCCAGTGCCTGCGCCATTGCCTTAGATAAGCCCATTAACTGCTAGAGGCCATATTTAGTGTCCCAATGAAATAAACCATAAAGTGCCATCTTTTTCCTGTATGCAGCTCAGAAAAATAAAAATAGCACTTACCTCAATGGATTCTGCCAGGCAGCAAGGCAGCTCACTAGGTTTGAGAGGCATGCTCCCTCACATGGACCTGTAGAAAAAAAAAAAGGATAAAGACTGAGTAATCTTACTCAGGCTTTAACTATTGGGGCAGCATTAACTACATGGGAGGCGCAGTGAGGATTGTACCCCACAGGTTCCCATTGCTTAAAAGCCACCACTGCTCTACTGAAGAGACTGACATGGACTACGGCTACACCCCAGGAGAAAAGCAGGGCAAGCTTGTACTGCTGAAAAAACATAATTTATGTAAGAACTTACCTGATAAATTAATTTCCTACATATTGGCAAGAGTCCATGAGCTACTGACGTATGGGATATACAATCCTACCAGGAGGGGAAAGTTTCCCAAACCTCAAAATGCCTATAAATACACCTCTCACCACACCCACAATTCAGTTTAACGAATAGCCAAGTAGTGGGGTGATAAAGAAAGGAGTAAAAAGCATCAACAAAGGAATTTGGAAATAATTGTGCTTTATACAAAAAATCATAACCACCATAAAAAGGGTGGGTCTCATGGACTCTTGCCAATATGAAAGAAATGAATTTAACAGGTAAGATCTTACATAAATTATGCTTTCTTTCATGTAATTGGCAAGAGTCCATGAGCTAGTGACGTATGGGATAGCAATACCCAAGATGTGGAACTCCACAGAAGAGTCACTAGAGAGGGAGGGTTGAAATAATAACAGCCATTTTCAACTGAAAAAAATTAATCCACAACCCAAAATATAAGTTTATTCTCATAATGAAAAAAAGAAAAAACTTAAACATAAGCAGAGGAATCAAACTGAAACAGCTGCCTGAAGAACTGTTTTACCAAAAACTGCTTCCGAGGAAGCAAATACGACAAAACTGTAGAATTTAGTAAATGTATGCAAAGAAGACCAAGTTGCTGCTTTGCAAATCTGATCAACTGAAGCTTCATTCTTAAAAGCCCACGAAGTGGAGACTGACCTAGTAGAATGAGCTGTAATTCTCTGAGGCGGGGCCTGACCCGACTCCAAATAAGCCTGATGAATCAAAAGCTTTAACCAGGATGCCAAGGAAATGGCAGAAGCTTTCTGACCTTTCCTAGGACCAGAAAAAAACAACAAAGAGACTAGAAGTCTTCCTGAAATCTTTAGTAGCTTCAACATAATATTTCAAAGCTCTTACAACATCCAAAGAATTTAAGGATCTCTCCAAAGAATTCTTAGGATTAGGACACAAAGAAGGAACAACAATTTCTCTATTAATGCTGTTAGAATTCACAACTTTAGATAGAAATTTAAATGAAGTCCACAAAACTATCCTGATGGAGGATTCACAGGAAAGGAGATTCACAGGAAAGAGCAGATAATTCAGAAACTCTTCTAGCAGAAGAGATGGCCAAAAGGAACAACACTTTCCAAGAAAGTAGTTTAATGTCCAAAGAATGCATAGGTTCAAACAGAGGAGCCTGTAAAGCCTTCAAAACCAAATTAAGACTCCAAGGAGGAGAGATCAATTTAACAACAGGCTTGATACGGACCAAAGCCTGCACAAAACAGTGAATATCAGGAAGCTTAGCAATCTTTCTGTGAAATAAAACAGAAAGAGCAAAGATTTGTCCCTTCAAGGAACTTGCAGACAAACCTTTATCCAAACCATTCTGAAGAAACTGTAAAATTTTCGGAATTCTAAAAAGAATGCCAGGAGAATTTATGAGAAGAACACCATGAAATATAAGTCTTCCAAACGCGATAATAAATCTTCCTAGAAACAGATTTACGAGACTGTAACATAGTATTAATCACTGAGTCAGAGAAAACTCTATGACTAAGCACTAGGCGTTCAATTTCCATACCTTAAAATTTAAAGATTTGAGATCCTGATGGAAAAACGGACCTTGAGACAGAAGGTCTGGCCTTAATGGATGTGACCAAGGTTGGCAACTGGACATCCGAACAAGATCCGCATACCAAAACCTGTGAGGTCATGCTGGAGTTACCAGCAACACAAACAAATGTTCCATGATGATCTTGGAAATCACTCTTGGAAGGAGAACTAAAGGCAGAAAGATATAAGCTGGTTGGTAACACCAAGGAACTGCTAACGCATCCACCGCCTCCGCCTGAGGATCCCTGGACCTGGACAGGTATCTGGGAAGTTTCTTGTTTAGATGAGAAGCCATCAGATCTATTTCTGAACAATATGAAAAAACACATCTGGATGGAGCGACCACTCCCCCGGATGTAAAGTCTGATGGCTGAGATAATCTGATTCCCAATTGTCTATACCTGGGATATGAACCACAGAAACTAGACAGGAGCTGGATTATGCCCAAGCAAGTATCCAAGATACTTCTTTCATAGCTTGGGGACTGTGAGTCCCACCCTGATGATTGACATATGCCACAATTGTGATATTGTCTGTCTGAAAACAAATGAACGGTTCTCTCTTCAACAGAGGCCAAACCTGAAGAGCCCTGAAAATATCACAGAGTTCTTAAATATTGATTGGTAACCTCGCCTCTTGAGATTTCCAAACCCCTTGTGCTGTCAGAGATCCCCAGACAGCTCCCCAACCTGAAAGACTTGCATCTGTTGTGATCACAGTCCAGGTTGGATGAACAAAAGAGGCCCCTTGAACTATACGATGGTGATCTGACCACCAAGTCAGAGAGAGTTGAACATTGGGATTTAAGTATATTAATTGTGATATATTTGTATAATCACTGCACCATTGATTCAGCATACAAAGCTGGAGAGGTCTCATATGAAAACGAGCAAAGGGGATCGCGTCTAATGCTGCAGTCATGAGACCTAAAACTTCCATGCACATAGCTACTGAAGGGAATAATTGAGACTGAAGGTGCCGACAAGCTGAAACTAATTTTACTCATCTCTTGTCTGTTAGAGACAGAGTCATGGACACTGAATATATCTGGAAACCTAAAAAGGTGACCCTTGTCTGAGGAATCAAATAACTTTTTGGTAAATTGATCCTCCAACCATGTCTTTGAAGAAACAACACTAGTTGATTCATGTGAGATTCTGCAGAATGTCAAGACTGAGCTAGTACCAAGATATCGTCCAAATAAGGAAACGCCGCAATACCCCGTTCTCTGATTACAGAGAGTAGGGCACCGAGAACCTTTGAAAAGATTGTTGGAGCTGTTGCTAGGCCAAATTGAAGAGCGACAAATAGAAAAGAGAATCTCAGAAACTGATAGTGGTCTGGATGAATCGGAATATGAAGATATGCATCCTGTAAGTCTATAGTTGTCATATAATGCCCTTGCTGAACAAAAGGCAGAATAGTCCTTATAGTCACCATTTTGAAAGTTGGTACTCTTACATAACAATTCAAAATTTTCAGATTCAGAACTGGCCTGAATGAATGTTCTTTTCTTGGGACAATGAATAGATTTGAATAAAACCCCAGACCCTGTTCCTGAAACGGAACTGGTATGATTACCCCTGAAAGTTCCAGGTCTGAAACATACTTCAGAAAAGCCTGAGCCTTTACTGGATTTGCTGGGATGCATGAGAGAAAAAAATCTTCTCACAGGAGGTCTTACTCTGAATCCTATTCGGTACCCTTGAGAGACAATACTCTGAATCCATTGATTTTGGACAGACTCTGCCCAAATGTTTTGGAAGAATCTTAATCTGCCCTCTACCAGCTGAGCTGGAATGAGGGCCGCACCTTCATGCAGACTTGGGGGCTGGCTTTGGTTTCTTAAATGGTTTGGATTCACTCCAACTTGAAGAAGGTTTCCAATTGGAACCAGATTCTTTGGGGGAAGGATTAGGTTTCTGTTCCTTATTTTGTCGAAAGGAACGAAAACGGTTAGATTTACACTTAGGTCTTTTATCCTGAGGCAAAAAACTCCCTTCCCCCCAGTGACAGTTGAAATAATCAAATCCAACTGAGAACTAAATAATGTAATACCTTAGAAAGAAAGAGATAGTAATCTAGACTTAGATACCATATCAGCATTCCAATATTTGAGCCACAAAGCTCTTCTAGCTAAAATAGCTAAAAACATAGATTTAACATCAATTTTATGATATAAAAAATGGCATCCCAGATAAAATGATTAGCATGTTGAAGCAAGCAAACAATGCTAGACAAATCAGGATCCATTTCCTGTTGCGCTAAGCTTTCCAACCAAAAAGTTGATGCAGCTGCAACATCAGCCATAAAAATGGCAGGCCTGAGAAGATAGCTAGAATATAAATAAGCTTTCCTTAGATAAGATTCAAGTTTCCTATCTAAAGGGTCTTTAAAAGAAGTACTATCTTCCATAGGAATAGTAGTACGTTTAGCAAGAGTAGAAATAGCCCCATCAACTTTGGGGATTTTTTCCCAAAACTCCAATCTAAATGCTGTCAAAGGATACGATTTTTTAAACCTTGGAGAAGGAATAAAAGAAGTACCAGGCCTATTCCATTCCTTATAAATCATATCAGAAATAGCATCAGGAACTGGAAAAACCTCTGAAGTAACGACAGGAGGTTTATAAACAGAATTCAAACGTTTACTAGTTTTAATATCAAGAGGACTAGTTTCCTCAATATCCAATGTAATCAACACCTCTTTTAACAAGGGACGAATATACTCCATTTTAAATAAATAAGTAGATTTGTCAGTGTCAACATCTGAGGAAGGATCTTCGAAATCAGATAGATCCTCATCAGAGGAGGATAATTCAGTATGTTGTTGTCATTTGAAATTTCATCAACTTTATGAGAAGTTTTAAAAGACCTTTTACATTTATTAGAAGGCGGGATGGCAGACAAAGCCTTCTGAATCGCATCAGCAATAAAAACTAAATTTATGCTTACCTGATAAATTTCTTTATCTTGTGGTGTATCCAGTCCACGGGTTCATCCATTACTTGTGGGATATTCTCCTTCCTAACAGGAAGTTGCAAAGAGGACACCCACAGCAGAGCTGTCTATATAGCTCCTCCCCTAACCCCCACCTCCAGTCATTCGACCGAAGACAAGTAAGAAAAAGGAGAAACTATAGGGTGCAGTGGTGACTGTAGTTTTAAAAATAAAAACACCTGCCTTAAAGTGACAGGGCGGGCCGTGAACTGGATACACCACAAGAGAAAGAAATTTATCAGGTAAGCATAAATTTTGTTTTCTCTTGTAAGGTGTATCCAGTCCACGGGTTCATCCATTACTTGTGGGATACCAATACCAAAGCTTTAGGACATGGATGAAGGGAGGGACAAGGCAGGAACTTAAACGGAAGGCACCACTGCCTGCAAGACCTTTCTCCCAAAAATAGCCTCCGAGGAAGCAAAAGTATCAAATTTGTAGAATTTAGAAAAAGTATGAAGCGAAGACCGCCTTACAAATCTGTTCAACAGAGGCCTCATGTTTAAAAGCCCAAGTGGAAGCTACCGCTCTAGTAGAATGAGCTGTAATTCTTTCAGGAGGCTGCTGGCCAGCAGTCTCATAAGCTAACCGGATTATGCTTCTCAGCCAAAAAGAAAGAGAGGTTGCCGAAGTCTTTTGGCCTCTCCCCCTCCCAGAGTAGACAACAAACAATGCAGATGTTTGACAAAAATCCTTAGTAGCTTGTAAATAAAACTTTAAAGCACGAACCACGTCAAGATTGTGTAACAGACGTTCCTTCTTTGAAGAAGGATTAGGACACAGTGACGGAACAACAATTTCCTGATTGATATTCTTATTAGATACTACCTTAGGAAGAAACCCAGGTTTGGTACGCAAAACTACCTTATCTGCATGGAAGATCAGATAAGGGGAATCACACTGTAAGGCAGATAGCTCAGAAACTCTTCGAGCCGAAGAGATAGCTACTAAGAACAGAACTTTCCAAGATAAAAGCTTGATATCTATGGAATGCAAAGGTTCAAACGGAACCCCTTGAAGAACTTTAAGAACTAAATTTAAACTCCATGGTGGAGCAACAGGTTTAAACACAGGCTTGATTCTAACTAAAGCCTGACAAAACGCCTGAACATCTGGAACATCTGCCAGACGCTTGTGCAAAAGAATAGACAGAGCAGAGATCTGTCCCTTTAAGGAACTAGCTGATAATCCCTTTTCCAATCCTTCTTGGAGAAAGGATAAAATCCTAGGAATCCTGACCTTACTCCATGAGTAACCCTTGGATTCACACCAATGAAGATATTTACGCCATATCTTATGATAGATTTTCCTGGTGACAGGCTTTCGAGCCTGAATCAAGGTATCAATGACCGACTCGGAGAAACCACGTTTTGATAAAATCAAGCGTTCAATCTCCAAGCAGTCAGATGCAGAGAAATTAGATTTGGATGTTTGAATGGACCTTGGAATAGAAGGTCCTGCCTCAGCGGCAGAGTCCATGGTGGAAAGGATGACATGTCCACCAGATTTGCATACCAAGTCCTGCGTGGCCACGCAGGTGCTATCAAAATCACTGAAGCTCTCTCCTGCTTGATCTTGGCAATCAGACGAGGGAGGAGAGGAAATGGTGGAAACACATAAGCCAGGCTGAAGGACCAAGGCACTGCTAGAGCATCTATCAGCGCTGCCTGGCGATCCCTTGAACTGGACCAGTAACAAGGAAGCTTGGCCTTCTGACGAGACGCCATCAGATCCAGTTCTGGTTTGCCCCATAGTTGAATCAGCTGGGCAAATACCTCCGGATGGAGTTCCCACTCTCCCGGATGAAAAGTCTGCCGACTTAGAAAATCCGCCTCCCAGTTCTCTACTCCTGGGATATTGATAGCTGAAAGATGGCAAGAGTGAGCCTCTGCCCATAGAATTATCTTGGAAACCTCCATCTTTGCCAGGGGACTTCTTGTTCCCCCCTGATGGTTGATATAGGCTACAGTCGTGATGTTGTCCGACTGAAATCTGATGAACCTGACCGCAGCCAGTTGAGGCCATGCCTGAAGAGCATTGAATATCGCTCTCAATTCCAGAATGTTTATCGGGAGGAGTGCTTCCTCCTGAGTCCACGAACCCTGAGCTTTCAGGGAGTTCCAGACAGCGCCCCAGCCCAGAAGGCTGGCATCTGTCGTCACTATAGTCCACTCTGGCCTGTGGAAGCTCATTCCCCTGGACAGATGGACCCGAGATAACCACCAGAGAAGAGAATCCCTGGTCTCTTGATCCAGATTTAGCAGAGGAGACAAATCTGTGTAGTCCCCATTCCACTGATTAAGCATGCAAAGTTGCAGTGGTCTGAGATGTAGGCGGGAAAACGGAACTATGTCCATTGCCGCTACCATTAGGCCGATATCTGGTTTGCAGATAGTTGTGAGAGATGAAATCTCCCCTTTGGAGATGAACCTTTGAATTCCAGAAGATATCCCTGGGAAACAATCTCTAGTGCCCAGGGATCCTGGACATCTCTTGCCCAAGCCTGGACAAAGAGAGAAAGTCTGCCCCCGACTAGATCCGGTCCCGGATCGGGGGCTACCTCTTCATGCTGTCTTAGAGGCAGCAGCAGGCTTTTTGGCCTGCTTCCCTTTGCTCCAAGTCTGGTTAGGTCTCCAGACTGGTTTGGACTGGGCGAAATTTCCCTCTTGTTTTACATTAGAGGAAGCCGAAGCTGCGCCACCCTTGAAGTTTCAAAAGGAACGAAAATTATTCTGTTTGGTCCTTAATTTGTTGGACCTATCCTGAGGAAGGGCGTGACCTTTTCCTCCGGTAATGTCAGAGATGATCTCCTTCAGGCCAGGCCCGAATAGGGTCTGTCCTTTGAAGGGGATGTTAAGAAGCTTAGACTTTGAAGTAACGTTTGCTGACCAGGACTTAAGCCATAGCGCCCTACGCGCCAGAATGGCAAAACCTGAATTCTTAGCCGTTAGCTTAGTTAAATGAAAAACGGTGTCAGAAATAAAGGAATTAGCTAACTTAAGAGCTTTAATCCTATCTAAGATATCATCTAACGGGTCTCCACCTGTAGAGCCTCCTCAAGAGACTTGAACCAAAAAGCCGCTGCAGCAGTAACTGGAGCAATGCATGCAAGAGGCTGGAGGATAAAACCTTGATGAATAAAATTTTTCTTAAGGAGACCCTCCAATTTTTTATCCATAGGATCTAGGAAAGCACAACTGTCCTCAACAGGGATAGTTGTACGCTTAGCTAGGGTAGAAACAGCTCCCTCCACCTTAGGGACCGTCTGTCACGAGTCCCGTATGGCGACATCTATGGGAAACATCTTTTTAAAAGCAGGAGGGGGAGAGAACGGCACACCTGGTCTATCCCATTCCTTAGAAATAATTTCCGAAAACCTCTTAGGGACTGGAAACACATCAGTGTAAACAGGCACTGCAAAGTATTTGTCCATTTTACACAATTTCTCTTGAACCACAATGGGGTCACAGTCATCCAGAGTCGCTAAAACCTCCCTGAGCAATAAGCGGAGGTGTTCGAGCTTAAATTTAAACGCTGTCATTTCAGAATCGGACTGAAGTAAAGCCTTCCCTGAATCTGAAATGTCACCCTCAGATAGAAACTCCCTTGCACCGGCTTCGGAGCCTAGCAAGGGTATATCGGACACAGCTATTAAAGCGTCAGAAAGCTCTGTATTTGTTCTAGCCCCAGAGCTGTCTCGCTTTCCTTGTAACCCTGGCAGCTTGGACAATACCTCTGTGAGGGTAGAAGTCATAACTGCCGCCATGTCCTGTAAGGTAAAAGAATTAGACGCGCTAGATGTAGTTGGCGTCACTTGGGCGGGAGTTATAGGTTCTGACACATGGGGAGAGCTAGATGGCATAACCTCCCTTTTTTCAGTCTGAGAATTCTCTGGTGATAAATCCTTAAAAGCCATAATATGGTCTTTATAGTTTATAGATACCTCAGTACATTTGGTACACATTCTAAGAGGGGGTTCCACAATGGCTTCTAAACATATTGAACAAGGAGTTTCCTCTATGTCAGACATGTTTAACAGACTAGTAATGACACCAGCAAGCTTGAAAAACACTTTAATAAATGTGAAACAGCAATTAAACAAAAATGGTACTGTGCCTTTAAGAGAAAAAAACTAACACTTTAACTGCAAAACAGTGTTAAAATGTAGTAAAGACTTCAAAATTTTTACAGTGTGAGTAAGGGACTAAAGCAACATTGCACCCACTTGCAAATGGATGATTAACCCCTTAGCCCCCAAACCGGATTTAAAAAACGTCAACCACCGGTAAAAGACAGTTAAGCACCTTGCCACAGCTCTGCTGTGGCTCCTACCTGCCCTCAAATGCGATTAGGGAAGAAATAAGCCCTCTATAGTGGTCCTCTAGATGCAAGAGGACTCCTCTAGGAAAGCTGGATGTCTCAGTCTGAAAGAAACTGCGCAACTAGAGCGCGAAAATAGGCCCCTCCCACCCTGTACTCAATGTCAGAGGGGCCTTAAGGAAATACTCCTAGGAGTATCTGACTATGCCATGTGGAAACTAGGCCCCAAAAAAAGACTTATCACCCTCAGAGAAAAAAACGTCCCATTTATGCAAACATGTAAACGTTTTGACACTAATTAATATGAGTGTTAACATGAGCATTACCCCACTTTGTAAGCATGATCCCAGTCGTTGCAAAATCACTGCATCTAGCTTACCTCAATATACACAGCATTTTCTAGAACTTATCTTTTCTCTAGAAATAAAAGTTCTGAACTTACCTCCAAGCAGGTAATCTGCAGACTGTTCCCCCAACTGAAGTTATCCCATACTCTTCAGTTATGTGTGAGAACAGCAATGGACCTTAGTTACAAACCGCTAAGATCATCAACCTCCAGGCAGAACTCTTCTTCTAATTTCTACCTGAGAGTAAAACAGTACAACGCTGGTACCGTTTAAAAATAACAAACTCTTGATTGAAGGCAAAACTACACTAAATCACCACATATCTCTTTATACTTCCTATCTTGTCGAGAGTTGCAAAGAGAATGACTGGAGGTGGGGGTTAGGGGAGGAGCTATATAGACAGCTCTGCTGTGGGTGTCCTCTTTGCAACTTCCTGTTGGGAAGGAGAATATCCCACAAGTAATGGATGAACCCGTGGACTGGATACACCTTACAAGAGAAATCTTTTATATTCACAGGTATATCATGTACATTAGATGTTGAAGGAACAACAAGCATTGTACTATTACTGATGGACACATTCTCTGCATGTAAAAGCTTATCATGACAACTATTACATACCACAGCTGGAGATATAATCTCCACAAATTTACAACAAATGCACTTAGCTTTGATAGAACTGTTATCAGGCAGCAGGATTCCAACAGTGATTTCTGAGACAGGATCAGATTGAGACATCTTGCAAATGTAAGAGAAAAAACAACATATAAAGCAAAATTATAAATTTTCTTATATGGCAGTTTCAGGAATGGGAAAAAAATGCAAACAGCATAGCCCTCTGACTTTGAAAAAAGGCAAGAGGCATCTAGGAATGGGGCTTAAAATAATGAAATTGTTTGGCGCCAAGTATGACGCACAACGCAAACTGAAAGGCAAAGTTTCTATAACTGAGGTATGAGTGAGGTGGGAGGTGTATTTATAGTCATTTTTAAGTTTGGGAAACTTTGCCCCCTTCTGGTAGGAATGTATATCCTATACGTCACTAGCTCAGGGACTCTTGCCACTTACACGAAAGAAAAGAGCTTTATTGTATTGATAAGATGAGAATGAGAATTCCTAATGTTTTGAATAGGGAGTGGGATATCAGTTATTTTGTTTGATTTATACAGTTACACCACAGAGTTACCTATCATTAACTAGTGGTATGTGCTGTTTGCATTAACTTCAATAAGGACTCTGTTGTATAATATGTCCACCTATATTTAAAGGTTATATAAGGATGGTATATTTTAAAACTAGAGTTTGTAAATAAAGTGTTTGGACATCAAGGTATGGTAATATCACCCCTTATTGTAACTAATTCCAGCTGAGAATTTAAAGACATCAAATTTTCTTTATCTTGTATTATGTGAACTGTAAATATATCACTGTTTATTCTTATGTGTGCATTTACGGTTTTGTTTAATTTTGTGTATTTTGAAAAATGAAGTATTGGCAAATGTGAGGGCATTTTGCCCTATATAAGGATGTATGTAATGTGCAACACTTGAGTCTATGATTAAACGCCACTAAAGGGCTCGAAACGCGTCACACTGCTTTTTTCATGTCTGCCTAGGTATTAACTTTACTTAATAAACGTTCCTGTTTTTATATTGGACCCAGTTTGTGCAGCCTTAACTTTGTTCAAAGCCTGATGTATGATCTTACATCGGGCTTTACCCAAAGCTGCTGGGGTAATGTCCGTTTTACCCGGGTAATCCTAGGATTACACGGATATCTGACTTTACCCGTAACATATATACGATTTATCATTTTAAATTACCATCTCAAAGTGTTAAATGTCCCCTTAACGTCAGCCAGTATTAGCATCTTTATCAGTGATCACAATCACAAAATGCATTTTCTTGTATACCCCTAAAGCTTGGGGAAATGTTACTTCCCAGAAAAGAAAGAAAAACATTTCCTATAAGAAGAAAAAGTCCAAAACAATACACAGAATAATGCAAAAAATAAATTATTATTATTATTATTATCGGTTATTTGAAGAGTGCCAATAAATAAAAGTTATCAATACTTTTTCCTCTTGAACGTTATTGTAGCTCTTTATATTTGTAGTCCATTAAACAATAAAGACCAAGTAAAATTGTACAGTGTAAGAAAAAAAACAAAAAAACATTCTAAGCAAAATTTGCTGCAGTATTTCTCAATCCCAGTCCTTAAAAGGACAAGAAACCTTGTAATCAAAAGCTCTTTCTTTAGTCATGCAATTCATTTAAATACCATCTATGTGTCCACTTGTTAAAATACATTAACACATTGTTTGCTGCAATTGTTTTTTTTTTCCAGTAGCCTTGATGGAACAAATCATGACTTACTTGGTTGCTTGCCACTGTCATTTTTTTCAGCAAAACATCCATTGTTTTACAGTATCTTATCACCTCTGCTGAGGCTAATTATGTAGCAGGGTTAGTATTGTGAATCTGCAGTGCACACTTTCAATTCTCAGAATTGGAAAAACAACAATTACATTAAAAGAATATAGAGCAAAATAAATCAAACAATATTGCAAAAGTTTTTTTTTAGTACACATATTAAACATTTAATATTAAAATCTTAAAGTGTTTCATGATCTGTAACAGGCCAGATTTTACGTATCATTTTGGGCTTATTAGTGACTCATTTATTGTGATAAACTCAGGTTTGCTCAGGCAGGGAAATCCTTAAAATCTGGTCTGTTAGGTGAGTATATGGGACTGGAGCTCAGAAACACTTCATATTAGATATTCAAAGCACATATTTTGCAAGGGCCCCATAACATGTATGTATGTATTTAGGTAACTCTTTTTGTATAGCGTTATCCATGCACATACCACATTACAGCTTTAACAATAACAACACAATGGGTACAAATTCATTTAAATATGAATAACACAATACAGAACAAAATGGGTATGAATTTTCTGCATAAAAGTACATGAAACCCGTTTTCTTTCATGGTTCAGATAGAGCATACAATTTTAAACAACTTTCCAATTTATTTCTATTATCAAATATGCTTCAATCTCTTGGTATTGTTTATTGAAAGATCAGCAATGCCCTACTGAGAGCTAGATGAGCATTTTGGGCGAGCCAATGACAAGAGGCAAATATATGCAATGACCATACAGCATCTAGCTACCACTAGTGCATTAATTTTCAAAACAAAAAGGATACCAAGAGAACAAAGCAAATTGGATAACAGAAGCAAATTGAAAAGTTGTTTAAAGGGACAGTCTACTTGAAAATGTATATTGCTTTAAAAGATCACTTTATTGCCCATTCCCCAGTTTTTCATAACCAACACGATTATATAAATATACTTTTTACCTCTGTGATTACCTAGTATCTAAGCCTCTGCAGACTGCCCCCTTATCTCAGTGCTTTTGACAAACATGCATTCTAGCCAATCAGGGCTGACTCCTAAATAACTCCACGGGGATGAGCACAATGTTATCTATATGACACACATGAACTAGCACTTTCTAACTGTGAAAAACTGTTAAAATGTACTGAGATAAGAGGTGGCCTTCAATGGTTTAGAAATCAGCTTGAGCCTACCTAGGTTTAGCTTTCAAAAAAGAACACCAAGATAAAAAAACAAATTTGATGATAAAAGTAAATTGGAAGTAGTTTAAGATTGCATGCCCTATCAGAATAATGAAAGTGTCATTTTGACTTAAAGCCCCTTTAATATGTAGCATGTAGCTATCTCACTTTTACTCACCGACATAGCTGCATGGTCATTGCTGTTATTCTGGAGGAGAAAGCAGCACAGCAAACAAAACACAAAAAGTAGACATATAAATAGCAAAGAAATGTTAGAGGCAAAAAGCAAGAAAGATTAGGCAAAATGAAAGTTACATTTGTGCATGCAGATTAATGTTATTCTAAGCCAAGTGCAACCCTGGGTCCTTTTTATCAAGTAGGTTGATTTTGCACTCATTATTCATATTAAATTATACATTATTTATAATTCTACATTTAAGTCATTGTTGTACATTAGGGTCAGATGTTTATATAAATCACAAAAATATATCGCTAGATGATATATTTGTGTTAGTAAAAATGTGTTTAGTAAAAGGTTAGTACTGTTTAAGGATCATATGAACATATGCCAAGCATGCCAATGCACATGCATTAAAATGCTGCGCCTGTTCAGAGCCGGAGGTGGTTTGTTGTATGCTAACTGGTCATCACTGACACAATACATGCCACTGCTGTCTCTCTGAATATGTGCCTTTTTTAATGTGGGTGCAGTGGTCATGTGCAGCACATGTGCATATGATCCAAAACACAAATTGCTTTTACTAATACAAATATGTATATATTTTAATTTTGACTATTGTGTCCATTTAATTGTTAATTGGAATTTTGATGCTCCTTGAAAAAAAGACCCTGATATTGGAAAAAATATCAGCTATGTTCATTAAGAAGCAAAACTTTACTTCTATAACAAATGAGCTATATCATTCCTTCTCTTGATTCTGCAATGGAAAAAAAACAGTTTGTTAGTAAAGATGGTGCAAAAGGGGGCGAATAAGCAAACTGTTAGCTGTCTAATTAAGCAGGTTAAAGGGACACTGAACCCAAATGTTTTCTTTTGTGATTCAGATAGAGCATGCAATTTTAAACAACTTTCTAATTTACTCCTATTATCAATTTTTCTTCATTCTCTTGCCATCTTTAATTGAAAAAGAAGGCATCTAAGCTTTTTTGTGGTTCAGACCTCTGGACAGCACTTTTTTATTGGTGGATGAATTTATCCACCAATCAGCAAGAACAACCCAGGTTGTTCACCAAAAATGGGCCGGCATCTAAACTTACATTCTTGCATTTCAAATAAAGATACCAAGAGAATTAAGAAAATTTGATAATAGGAGTAAATTAGAAAGATGCTTAAAATTGCATGCTCTATGTAAATCACAAAAGAAAAAATTTGGGTTCAGTGTCCCTTTAAGTTATTTAAATAAAGCAGGTTAATTCATTTTTTTCCAATAAAATTTTTTGTCTTTAAAAGCAAATTAAAAACATATTACTTTATTTTCACACCATATAAGTTATTAAATTGAAAGTGAAGATAACTAATATAAAGCATTGGTTAAACAGTATACTGACATTTATTATACTGTCCAGCCTACTGGTACAATAAAAGCCTAAAGCAAAAAAAATTTGGCTAAGAGGTGACATTTTCACCTCTTAGCCAATAGCCATGAGGTAAATCCGGCTCCCATGGGCGTCAAGCCGGATTTACCGCACGGCTATTGGCTAAGAGGTGAAAATGTCACCTCTTAGCCAAATTTTTTTTGCCGTGGGCTGCTGTACAAGGTAAAAGCAGCGATCGATTGAATCAAATAAAGGAGCTTGCTACATGAAGTACCTTATACTTCATGAATGAAAGTCCCCTTTATTTGTTTCAATAGTAAATCCTAGTGTTTGTAAAACGCTAGGATTTACTTTCACTTTAAGGACCTGTCTACCTATTTTCAGTAGTGCCATTGGTATATTTGTACTAGTATTTAAAATTACCAAAGGTGTTAACTATACCTAAATTGTCTTTGAACCAGCTATGTATTTAATCTCGAACATGATCTCACCTTTACAACAAGGCAAATCAGTGAATCTTGAACATTTTTTCACTTTAACGATACATTTTCTACCTTTACAAAGTGGCCAGTCATTGAATCTTGAACATGATCTCACTTTTAATGAGGAAAAACATTGAATCTCAAACATGATCTAATCTTTACAACGCAGCCAATCAGTGAATCTCAACATGATCTAATCTTTACAACGCAGCTAATCAGTGAATCTCAACATGATCTCGTCTTTACAACAAGGCAAATCAATGAATCTCGAACATGAACTCCCTATTACAACGCAGCCAATAAGTGAATCTTTAACATGATCTCACCTTTACAACTAGGTATATCAGAAAATCTCAAAAATGGTCTCACCTTTACAATATGGCCAATCAGTGAATCTCAAACATGGTCTCGCCTTTACAACACTTCCAATCAGTAAATTTCGAACATGATCTCACCTTTACAACAAGACCAATCAGTGAATCTTGAAAATTATCTCATCTTTAAAACGAGGCAAATCCAAAAAACTCGAACATGATCTCACCATTACAACGCAGCCAGCCAGTGAATCTTGAACATTATCTCATCTTTACAGGGCAGCCAATCAGTGAATCTTAAACATGATCTCAGCTTTACAACATGGTAAGTCAGTGAATCTTCTACATGATCTCACCTTTACAACGCAGCCAATCAGTAAACTTACGAGTGTAAATCTAAGCCATTAAGTTTCAATGTATTCATGTTGACTGTTTATACATTGTTATATATAATCATTTATTTTTAGGTCTTTAATACCGCAGAATATTTTTAATAAATGGCTTTAGCATATTTCATCTGAAGCAACCTATCTTACTTTGTGTACTGGAGCACATTATGCCACAATACTGTTTTATTCATCATGTCCTAGCTAGACCGTGGATAAACACAGAACTTTTTCTATTTTCTAATTGCACTTTGCCACCCACAGCTTCGCTATAACCTTCAAGTTTTTCTTCCAGTTGGAGATTTTTGGTATACAGTGTTGGCCTGCTGTGCGTGGAGCACATTGCTATGTCCTGGCTGTATACACCCACACTCATATGCTGTAATGGCATTTTTCCTTTGTTATACTCTGCTAGGAAACAGTTTAAAGAAACTAAGAGCACCACACTATATCTGGCAGATAATTTGGAAGGCCCAATCTGTCAAAACAATCAGATCATGCCAATATTAAAAAAAAATAAAAAATGAATGTATCTGATAGAAACAAGATATGATTGCAGTAAAATGGTTTGAAGAATAAACTTCTAACACAGGTTGCAAAATGCTTAAAAAGAACTACAATGTAGACTAAATTAGTTGCTAAAAACTTAACCAATCGCTGGCTATCTACATAGCCTGGTGTTTTGATAAATATCCACCGTCAAGTGCACCCGCTACAAAGATGTGTGCACAGGACATTGGTATAGCTTGCAATGTCTAACGTATAAAAAATAAGTAAAAAAAATTATCTTGTTGAGTCAAATGTTTTCTAAGCAAAAGATGAGATTGTCATAAATGAAATAGATACAGCAACATTAAAGGGACATTGTACTGTACAATTATCTCCACCTTAGTGTGTTCCAAACGACCGATTTTATCTTCTGGAGTGTATACTATTGTTTACAAATATCTTTTTAACCTTTATTTTGTCATTTGAAATAGCTTATTTTGCCTCATAATATAAATCTATGAATACTGCAGTATTGAACAGAAAAGCTATGTAAATAAGAAGCAGTAGTGTGGGGGCAAGAAAGCCCAGCCCATTTAAAAGGGTGTCCCTGCACCTGCTTACAATACAATGAGCTCTTAGCTACTTGCTGAGTACATTGTCTCTTTAACCCCTTTTCAAGTCAAATTATAGATTTAACATGCATAATCCTTGATATATGACAGATTGTTTTTGATACAATGTCCCTTTTAGTGGCTGGGAAATTTAATTTGATGAAAATATAATTTAATCAATATTTAAGGGACACTAAACTACTGGGCAAAACTACTTTACTTTGGTTACTACTCACCATGCTATAGTTTTTCCTCTTGTGCCTGCAGGTCTCTTCAAAGCCATTCTCTGATCTTAATCCTTTACAGGCGCTAGTTAGTGAAACTCTGCATCTTCATACACAAGGCGCTAGCGACACACTTGCAACATTATCTGATTGGTTCTGCTTCCTGTCACTCATGGACACACAAACCAATCAGATAATGCAAAAATGGTAGAGGGCAGATACGCTCCAGAGCGTTCTGTTCTAATCAGAGCCTCGGGTGCCGCAACTGCCTCTGGGAACCTAACCATGGGTCCCATCCCCCACTACTGTGCTTTTTGCAGGTTCTCGGACATAATGCGGCTAAAAGCACGATGTGGGGGGATGGGACCCATGGTTAGGTTCCCAGAGGCAGTTGCGGCGCCCAAAGCTCCGATTAGAACAGAGCGTACCTAGTCTTCATACTGGGCACCACCATCTTGGAGTTTAAGTATTTTTCCACACGGTGACAGAAGCAGTGTGCATTTACAGACCAGTGATATTGTTGCCTTCTTGACAAGCATTACTGCACACTTCAGTTTAAAATGCACAATACAGAGCAGGAGCTGTACCTTTTTGCAGCGACTGCACTTTTCTATGTTATTACTGAGTGCTTTTTTATATTTATTTTGTAACTTTTCAACTGTCTTAAAAAGCTGGAAATATGTAAAGCTTCTGCTTTCTATTGTGAGAAATAAAGTGACAGGTACAGCTGTCAAAAAGCCAGTAACATCAGTGAAAGCTTCTGTCACAGGATGCAACAATACACGTGCTACAAGATGGTGGCGCCCAGCGTAAAGATTAATTTAACGTCTCTTTAAAAGTTTCTTCTAAACCAAACTTCTGAATGGCTTTATTATTTCCTGTAGATGCTGAGTGTCCTATTTCACCACTTACTTAAAGGGACAGTTTACTGTAAAATTATTTTCCCATAATGTGTTTCCAATTACTTTTTTTTTTTACCAACTGCAGAGTATATAATGTATGAGAATTTGCTTTTTAATATTTATTTGTGTATATAAAAACAGCTGATTTTGTGTTTTGAAGCCTAATAAAATGAGTTGAGCTTGCAGGTATAATCAGATCTCATTACTTTATCACATTGTGTACATAAACCTACTTCTTTGCCTTATAGCTGTCCATAAACCAAAGACTAGTACTTGGAGAGAACAATGGAAAATTAACATTTTATTACCTTATCTCTTCTATACCCCACTGGGAGTGTAATATATTCTGCTGGTCGTAGTTACACAGCTTATCTATAAGTTGGCTTTAAAGTGCCATAAAACATGTTGAGATCTGCGCATATACTAAAAGGGCTAATTAAGTAAAAATAGTTTGCATAAAACAATTGTTTAAAAATTGCTGGCAATTATTTTTAAATAATTTTCAAAAATCAGCAAAATGACTTACATAGCTATGCTGAACTAGTCTGATCCACCCCCCTTATCAGTGTTTAGCATCAGAAATACAGGTATTGTATTTCACAGCAGCTTGTTTGCTTCTAGGCATGCTCTAGCAGATAATCACTGTGTACTTCTGCATTCTACCAAAGCAATGGTAGATATAGATACAGCTAAAGGAGCCTATTTATCAAATGTCTGTCCGACATGATCTGATCAGCGGATCATGTCCGACAGACATTGCTGAATGCGGACAGCATTACGCTCTCCGCATTCAGCATTGCACCAGCAGTTCTTGTGAACTGCTGGTGCAACGCCGCTCCCTGCAGATTCGCGGCCACTAGCATGGGGTGTCAATCAACCCGATCGTATTCGATTGGGTTGATTTCTGGCGATTGCTGTCCGCCTCCTCAGAGCAGGCGGACAGGTTATGGAGCAGCCTGAAGGCTCGCCAGAAACACAGGGCTTCAAGATCTATACGGAGCTTGATAAATATGCCCCATAGAAGGAATTGTGTGGGGGGAGTTAGAGCTGTACAATTCGGAAACTTGAAAGAAAGGGTCAATGGCGAGGCACTGCTGTATAAATTTGCAGGTACAGTAATTAAAGTACATATTGTTATATTTTGTCTCTATCCCAATTTGTTTTATGTCCCTTTAAGGCCTGACACTTTCAGAATAGGTGGGGATACCACAGGCTAAATCAACTATTTCAAATGCCAATATTAGGGTAAAGGAAATACTTGTATACAATTTAATACACCCCAGCAGGTAAAGTGGATCATTGGGAACAAATTAAATGGAAGAACATTTTTGAGTAAACTGTCCCTTTAACTCGAGAGACAACTAGTTCAAACTTCACATTGGTCTGTTTTCATCCACAGCTATCCTCTGATCTCTAATTAGTTGTTGGACGCTAGGCTATTGTCGTATAGTTTATTATCTGAAGCAGATCATAATTCTAAGGACTAGTTAAAATTCAATTATCTTTATGTCTAAAATGTTTTAAATGGATATGGTTTACATTTGCAATTAAATATGAATTAATATGCAATTTAGAATTTAAAAAAATGGAAACTATCATTAGCAAGAGAAGCAAGGAAAATGTAGCTCGTTATTGCAAATGACATCTCTTTACCCATTCTTCATAATGGCAGGAAAATCATAGGTTATTCTGTCAACTTACAGGCAAATTAGTAAAAACTTGAAATGTGCTTCTTAAAAAATTAATTAGATCCATTAGATATCCACTGGCTCTTCCATCAGGCTCCGACATCGTCCAATCATAGTCTGCGAGCTGAATGAATTCATCAATTTTTTGGTTCAGTTTGATGTATATTTCTTCTTCTGCGGCGTGCCTTGCATCCTTAGCAAAATCATAAACATATTATTTTTTATTCATAACAATTAATCAATACTCAATGTAACCTCCTCTGCACCTCCAACACAGAACATCTCATTAGTGGTATTTTAGATGTAGTTAATCTGTCACAGTTAAAGGGACATAAAACCAAAATGGTTTCATGATTCAGATAGAACGTGCAATTTTAAACAACTTTCCAATTTACTTCTATTAGCAAATTTTCTTCCTTTTCTTGATATCCTTTGCTGAAAAGCAGGATTGTAAGTTCAGGAGTGTGCACATGTCTGCAGCACTATATGGCTGCAGTTCTGCAAACAGTGCTCCAGACTTGCACGCTACCTATCTAGATATTTCTTCAACAAAGAATAACATGAGAACGATACTGAATTTGATAATGGAAGTAAATTTGAAACTTTTTTAAAATTGTATTCTCTATCTGAATCATGAATTAAAAAATATTGGGTTTTGTGTCCCTTTAAAGCAGTAACTGGACTACTCTCAATCTACACAGTACACATTTTCTACATCATTTTAAAATCTTCTTAAAGGGATACTGAACCCAAATTATTTCTTTCGTGATACAGATAGAGCATAACATTTTAAGCAACTTTCTAATTTCTCCTATTATCAATTTTTCTTCATTCCCTTGCTATATTTATTTGAAAAAAAGAAGGCATCTAAGCTTTTTTTTTGGGGTTCAGTACTCTGGACAGCACTTTTTTATTGGTGGATGAATTTATCCACCAATCAGCAAGAACAACCCAGGTTGTTCACCAACAATGGGCCAGCATCTAAACTTACATTCTTGCATTTCAAATAAGATACCAAGAGAATGAATCAAATTTGATAATAGTAGTAAATTAGAAAGTTGCTTAAAATTTCATGCTCTATCTGAATCACAAAAGAAAAAAATTAGGTTCAGTGTCCCTTTAAATATTATAAAATGCCCAAAAAGAACAGGTTGACAAGTTAATAGTAAATACTCTTCAGGGCTGGTTTGAACGAAAGTCTATTTTATAATAATTTTTGAAGATGCAAGAAATGCATTGTTAGGATAAATAAAATCTGTCCTATTTTGGGAGCTCCAGAATAGGAGGCTTATTGAATTGTGCAACAGTTATAGTTTTTACAATACATTTTACAAAGGTAATTTTCATGATTTATGCATGTAATTGTAATTGTAAATATGATAGTGTATCTTATTAGTGAAATAGATATATTGCATTTTGTACATTATTTGAAATTTCATAAAATTAAAAAAAATAATAATAAAAAATAATAATAATAAATAAATATATAAATATATATATATATATATATATATATATATTGTATATATATATATATATATATATATATATAAAATGCCCCTAAAGAACAGGTTGACTAGTTAATAGCAATTACTCTTCAGTGATATCTTCATATGACTGGGGGCCTCATATTCAAAACCTTCCGGCACGAAGAGAAATCACACAAAATCTTTGGGATTTTTTAAACCTTGTACTATAATGTAGGAGTCTCTGTTTCACATAAGGAACACTACACATAGCAACATAAACATTTTTCAAGATAAAATTTGTTTTTCTAATTTTTTTAAGGGCCTCACTATACCGACGAGACTTCTTAGAATATCTTGCCTGAGCCGCGAGGTTTTTAATATCAGGCCCTAAGACATAGTCAAAATAATTTACTGGGCACCTGCAAGAGATCTTTATTTTATAATTTATTGTTGGGGAAAAAAGATGCTTAAATTGTTTTGTTGGGACAAATTTGAGAGTTCTACCTTAATATAAGATTGAAATACAAGCTGAATCCCACAGAACTGATGGTCATATATCCTTCATTCTTCAACCCCTGCTTGCATTTGGTTGAGAGCTGTATTGTAGGCTACCAGCATAATTTTAAAAAAATAATTTCAAATTTTCACCAAATTAAAAATAAAATAAAAAAAATTACAAAAAATATGATATAGCCTATATTTCAGCGATGCAATCAGTATAACTTTACTTAGAAATGTCTATTTGAGTACATCTATCTAGCTTTTTAATGATAAGGCTGAAATACATGTTTTTCTTGTACTGAAGAAATAGAAGCTTAAAGGGACAGTCTACACCAGAATTTTTATTGTTTAAAAAGATAGATAATCCCTTTATTACCCATTCCCCAGTTTTGCATAACTAACACATTTATATTAATATACTTTTTACTTCTGTGATTACCTTGTATCTAAGCCTCTGCAGAATGCCCCCTTATCTCAGTGCTTTTGACAGACATGCAGTTTAGCCAACCAGTGCAGACTCCTAAATAACTCCACGGGAGTGAGCACAATGTTATCTATATGACACACATGAACTAGTACTGTCTAACTGTGAACAACTTTCAAAATGCTCTGAGCTAGGAGGCGGTTTTCAACGGTTTTGAAATCAGTTTGAGGCTACCTAGGTTTAGCTTTTCAAAAATACCACAAAGGGAACAAAGCAATTTTGATGATAAAAATACATTGAAAAGTTGTTTAAAATTGCATGCTCTATCTAATTCATGAAAGTTTAATTTTGACTAGACTGTCCCTTTAAATTACAGTGGAACAGAATTGTTAATGTGAGACACATTATTTTGCTCTCAGACTGAATCAATTGCTCCAGCAGGTATTATAAGTTGTTGGTTAAAATGTTTAATCAAACAGTGGCCACAGGTGTTTTGTGAGCAGTGGTTTGTGGGCAAGACCACAGCTAGAGGGGTGGAGCCAGATGCAAGCCATGGATGGGGTTGTACATATTGGGATGCCATGTTCAAACCTAGGTTTCCATTATGTAAATTACATTGCTGAGTACAAAAGAGCCAAACAAATTGCGCAAACAATGGCTTGTAAAGTAAATGGTTATTTAAGATGGTTTATAGTCCCTTTAACATTGCTATATTCCACACAGCCAATGTTTGCACACGTTATTTGTCTCGAATTGTCCTCAGTAAAAATAGATTACATAAGAGAAACCTAGATTTCAACATGGTGGTACCTTTTACTTTATAGACACTCAGGGAAATTAGAATGTCCACAATTTTCAAAGTTAAATTATGGGGAAAGGACAAGAAATAAATAATAAAAGTATACTGAAAAGTTTCTTAACAACTTATAATTGAACATTTTATATGACAATCCCAAAGTGTTAAATGTCCTTTACACTATACCAAACAAAACTTATATTCCTACAGAAACAGTTATTAAAAAATATAAAATATAAAGGCCAAAAGTGAATAAAACTCCTTTATTTTAAAGTAGGTCTATCTTTTTTTTTTATTATGGGATTGTGCCCCTTTTCTTTTTTTAATTCTGGAGTAAGGTGAGTTGCAAGTTCCTCAAGGGCTCTTTTATTTTATTTTTATTTAGCCCAAGTTTTGCTTTCTGTGATTTTAAATTTCTTCAGATGCCCTTATAGTCAAAATATATTCAACATTTATATCAACCTTTACTTTAACAACTCTGAAATGCCTTACATTTTCCAAATATATTATTTAAACCTAAATAGCATGTGAATGAAAAATGCAACTTTTATTTTTATTTTTAATTCTTAACTACGTTTATAAAAATAAGTTTTAGTGATTTTGTTTTGTTTGTTTGTTTTTTTGTCTTTTTTGTCTCCTTCTCCTAGTTTCTCTTCTTTATCTGTAGTGTAGTGACATAGAAAGTGATCCCACCCGCTCTTATTTTTTTTAAGAGAGCCATATGACTGGAAAGCCCATTCAGAAAAACATCACCTCGAGAGAAGAAAAAAAAAGTTTTGATGTGGGCGGTGGGATAATAACACTTAGAGATAGGAATAAAATACAGTATCACAGATTCCATTTTAATAATTAAACTATGTATAAAAAAAACACAGATTAGGGATCGAAGGGCAGACTATACAAATTTCTCATCACTTTAAAATAAAAACACAAGAAAAGAATTGTGTCTTTTTATGTTATTTACAACTAAAGAAACATACTAACATAAATACATTATTTTTTAATAAAAAAAGCTACATAAATAAATACATATATAGAAAAAGAGTACATAAATGCCTGCAAGTCTGAGACAGACCAGCTATACGTGTATTTTTACATCAGCTGAAGTTATACTTACCTTAAAAGTAGACAGCCCATAAAGTCGCGTTGTGTGTACTGTCTCGGGTGAAATATTTGTAATATTTGTGATAAAGTCCTCCAGGTATTTACAGGCTTGCTCCAGGTGTGTAGTGTTTATGATGATTTGCACCAGCTACAAAGCATAAAATATATCCGGTATGAGGCTTGAACCACCCATTGCCACCTGATTTTTAGAAAGCTTTGTCCTTGCACACAATATATCAATGCACATCAATTAGTCTATTACAGGATGTGGCTGATGTTAATAATACACTTCCACAGAGCTGAGCATGTACACTAAACTAGTGGTAAAACAGACTATTTAAAGTAACAAATTATAGTTCAGCAGGTGAAAAATCACTTAAGAAACTATTTTTACTGAGGTATTACAACTTGATGGTTATTATTTAACAAAGGTGACAAAGCAATTAAAAACAAAATCACTGTTTTTTTTTATACACAGTATATGTTTGATACTATGAGGCCCATTAATCAAGCTCTCTTCAGACTCGCCAGAAACAGCAGTTATGAAGCAGCGGAATCGCCACAATTCAACCCCATCAAGTATGATCGGGTTGATTGACACCCCCCTGCTGGCGGCTGATTGGCCGCGAGTCTGCAGGGGGCGGCGTTGCACCAGCAGCTCTTGTGAGCTGCTGGTGCAATGCTGAATACGGAGAGCATATTGCTCTCCGCATTCAGCGAGGTCTTGCGGACCTGATCCGCACTGTCGGATCAGGTCCACAAGACCTTTGATAATTCGGCCTCTTTGGGTCCAATTTTAAATAATATGCCGCCATGGAGAAAAATCATCAGCTTATTTTACTGAGCAACTGTAAAGTGGCTCTCCTTTACAGAAATAATATTAGTGAACTCCGCTCCCCTTAATAAGATAGCCAGTTCCAAAAGTAAAATTTGCCTTTACAATACACCCTGAGGTGCCTTGTAACACTGATGAGAATTGGGCCCATAGTGTAATTTAATTCAGTCACATTGAATTAAAATGTAAATTCTTCTCTGGGATCCCCTTTGTTCAAAAATAGCAGACATATATGGCTTTGGCTTGCTTTTTGGTAATTAGAAGGCCGCTAAATGCCGCTGCGCACCACACGTGTATTATGCCCAGCAGTGAAGGGGTTAATTAGGGCGCATGTAGGGAACTTTTTGGGGTAATTTTAGCCTTAGTGTAGTAGACAACCCCAAGTATTGATCTAGGCCCATTTTGGTATATTTCATGCCACCATTTCAACGCCAAATGCAATTAAATTAAAAAAAACTTAAAATTTTTCACAATTTTAGGTTTCTCACTGAAATCATTTACAAACAGCTTGTGCAATTATGGCACAAATGGCTGTAAATGCTTCTCTGGGATTCCCTTTGTTCAGAAATAGCAGACATATATGGCTTTGGCGCTGCTTTTTGGTAATTAGAAGGCCGCTGCGCATCCCACGTGTATTATGGCTAGAAGTGAAGGGGATAATTAGGTAGCTTGTAGGGAGCTTGCAGGGTTAATTTTAGCTTTAGTGTAGAGATCAGCCTCCCACCTGACACATCAGACCCCCTGATCCCTCCCAAACAGCTCTCTTCCCTTCCCCACCCCACAATTGTCCCTGCCATCTTAAGTACTGGCAGAAACTCTGCCAGTACTAAAATAAAAGGTATATTTGGGCTTTTGTGTGTGTTTTTTATAGCATATTTACATATGCTGCTGTGTAGGATCCCCCCTTAGCCCCCAACCTCACTAATCCCCCACCAAACAGCTCTCTAACCCTCCCCCTCTGCCTTAATGGGCGCCATCTTGGGTACTTGCAGCTATCTGCCAGTACCCAGTTTAGAAAAAAATTTGATTTGTTTTTTAAAAAATTCCCTTTTCTGTAGTGTAGCTCCCCCCCCCACCCAAGACCAACCCCCCCACCCCTCCAAGATCCCTTAGATTTTTTAAATCCCCCCCTTTTCTCCCACTTATCTAGATACAAATTTTCTGTAGTGTAGCGGATCCCACCCGCTCCTGCCCCGTGCACGCGCCCGCCTGCCACCCCCGTGCCCGCCCTCGTCGGCTCCGCCCCGATCCTGTCCCCTCCACATTACAGGGCCCATTGATGGCCTCCCACCCGCCTCCCAAGTCGGCTCCCACCCACCAACGATACCGGCCATCGATGTCCGGTGCAGAGAGGGCCACAGAGTGGCTCTCTCTGCATTGGATGGCCATGCAGGGTTATTGCAGGATGCCTCCATATCGAGGCCTCACTGCAATAACCGGAAAGCAGCTGGAAGTGAGCAGGATCGCTTCCAGCTGCTTTCCACACCGAGGACGTGCAGGGTACGTCCTTGGTCGTTAACTGACATTTTTTAGAGGACGTACTCTGCATGTGCTCGGTAGTTAAGGCGTTAAACAACTTTCTAATTTACTTCTATAATAATTTTTCTTTTGTTCCCTTGGTATCTCTTGTTGAAAAATAGGGATGCAAACTTAGGAGATGGCTCATTTCTGGAGCACTATATGGCAGCAGTGTTGCAAGAATGTTATCCATTTGCAAGAGCACTAGATGGCAGCAATATTTCCTGCCATGCAGTTCTCCAGATACCTATACCTAGGTATCTCATCAACACAGAATATAATGAGAACAAAGCAAATTTGATAACAGAAATAAATTGGAAACTTTTTTAAATTGTATGCTCTGTTTGAATTACAAAATATATTTTTTTGGGTTTCATACAGGGATAGGCAAGGTGTCTGTGACTAGCACTTGCAGTGTCCGCCACAACCTTAGTATATCGTTTCTTTCTGATTAAATAATATGAATAAAAAAAATATGTAGTGTGAATAAAGTTAGTGGCTTGTCAAAAGACTGCTAGCAATACTGGGTGATAAGTTATGGAATAAATAAAGCCTGAGTGAAATACTGGATGTGTATCTGCATCAGTATAATAACACTTAGCTCTATACAAAGACACAGTAGTGACACTGGCTCATGTGTATAGCCAGAGGAGGGCTGGTTATAGGGTCAGTGGTATCTGCATCAGTATAATAACACCCAGCACTATATAATGACACTATAGTGACACTGGCTCATGTGTATAGCCAGAGGAGGGCTGGTTATAGGGTCAGTGGTATCTGCATCAGTATAATAACACCCAGCACTATATAATGACACTATAGTGACACTGGCTCATGTGTATAGCCAGAGGAGGGCTGGTTATAGGATCAGTGATATCTGCATCAGTATAATAACACCCAGCACTATATAAAGACACAGTAGTGACACTGGCTCATGTGTATAGCCAGAGGAGGGCTGGTTATAGGGTCAGTGGTATCTGCATCAGTATAATAACACCCAGCACTATATAATGACACTATAGTGACACTGGCTCATGTGTATAGCCAGAGGAGGGCTGGTTATAGGGTCAGTGGTATCTGCATCAGTATAATAACACCCAGCACTATATAATGACACTATAGTGACACTGGCTCATGTGTATAGCCAGAGGAGGGCTGGTTATAGGGTCAGTGGTATCTGCATCAGTATAATAACACCCAGCACTATATAATGACACTATAGTGACACTGACACATGGGTATAACCAGACAAGGGCTGGTTATAGGGTCAGTGGTATCTGCATCAGTATAACACCCAGCACTATATAATAACACAGTAGTGACACTGGCACATGGGTATAGCTAGAGGAGGGCAGGTTATAGGATCAGTGGTATCTGCATCAGTATAATAACACCCAGCACTATATAATGACACTGTAGTGACACTGGCACATGGGTATAGCCAGAGGAGGGCTGGTTATAGGGTCAGTGGTATCTGCATCAGTATAATAACACCCAGCACTATATAATGACACAGTAGTGACACTGGCACATGGGTATAGCCAGAGGAGGGCTGGTTACAGAATCAGTGGTATCTGCATCAGTATAATAACACCCAGCACTATATAATGACACAGTAGTGACACTGGCACATGTGTATAGCCAGAGGAGGGCTGGTTATAGGGTCAGTGGTATCTGCATCAGTATAATAACACCCAGCACTATATAATGACACAGTAGTGACACTGGCTCATGTGTATAGCCAGAGGAGGGCTGGTTATAGGGTCAGTGGTATCTGCATCAGTATAACACCCAGCACTATATAATGACACAGTAGTGACACTGGCTCATGTGTATAGCCAGAGGAGGGCTGGTTATAGGGTCAGTGGTATCTGCATCAGTATAATAACACCCAGCACTATATAATGACACTATAGTGACACTGGCTCATGTGTATAGCCAGAGGAGGGCTGGTTATAGGGTCAGTGGTATCTGCATCAGTATAATAACACCCAGCACTATATAATGACACTATAGTGACACTGACACATGGGTATAACCAGACAAGGGCTGGTTATAGGGTCAGTGGTATCTGCATCAGTATAACACCCAGCACTATATAATAACACAGTAGTGACACTGGCACATGGGTATAGCTAGAGGAGGGCCGGTTATAGGATCAGTGGTATCTGCATCAGTATAATAACACCCAGCGCTATATAATGACACAGTAGTGACACTGGCTCATGGGTATAACCAGACAAGGGCTGGTTATAGGGTCAGTGGTATCTGCATCAGTATAACACCCAGCACTATATAATAACACAGTAGTGACACTGGCACATGGGTATAGCTAGAGGAGGGCCGGTTATAGGATCAGTGGTATCTGCATCAGTATAATAACACCCAGCACTATATAATGACACTGTAGTGACACTGGCACATGGGTATAGCCAGAGGAGGGCTGGTTATAGGGTCAGTGGTATCTGCATCAGTATAATAACACCCAGCACTATATAATGACACAGTAGTGACACTGGCACATGGGTATAGCCAGAGGAGGGCTGGTTACAGAATCAGTGGTATCTGCATCAGTATAATAACACCCAGCACTATATAATGACACAGTAGTGACACTGGCACATGGGTATAGCCAGAGGAGGGCTGGTTATAGGGTCAGTGGTATCTGCATCAGTATAATAACACCCAGCACTATATAATGACACTATAGTGACACTGGCTCATGGGTATAGCCAGAGGAGGGCTGGTTATAGGGTCAGTGGTATCTGCATCAGTATAATAACACCCAGCGCTATATAATGACACAGTAGTGACACTGGCACATGGGTATAGCCAGAGGAGGGCTGGTTATAGGGTCAGTGGTATCTGCATCAGTATAATAACACCCATCACTATATAATGACACAGTAGTGACACTGGCACATGGGTATAGCCAGAGGAGCGCTGGTTATAGGATCAGTGGTATCTGCATCAGTATAATAACACCCAGCATTATATAATGACACTGTAGTGACACTGGCAGATGGGTATAGCCAGAGGAGGGCTGGTTATAGGGTCAGTGGTATCTGCATCAGTATAATAACACCCAGCACTATATAATGACACAGTAGTGACACTGGCTCATGGGTATAGCTAGAGGAGGGCTGGTTATAGGATCAGTGGTATCTGCATCAGTATAATAACACCCATCACTATATAATGACACAGTAGTGACACTGGCACATGGGTATAGCCAGAGGAGCGCTGGTTATAGGGTCAGTGGTATCTGCATCAGTATAATAACACCCAGCATTATATAATGACACTGTAGTGACACTGGCAGATGGGTATAGCCAGAGGAGGGCTGGTTATAGGGTCAGTGGTATCTGCATCAGTATAATAACACCCAGCACTATATAATGACACAGTAGTGACACTGGCTCATGGGTATAGCTAGAGGAGGGCTGGTTATAGGATCAGTGGTATCTGCATCAGTATAATAACACCAAGCACTATATAATGACACAGTAGTGACACTGGCACATGGGTATAGCTAGAGGAGGGCTGGTTATAGGATCAGTGGTATCTGCATCAGTATAATAACACCCATCACTATATAATGACACAGTAGTGACACTGGCACATGGGTATAGCCAGAGGAGCGCTGGTTATAGGGTCAGTGGTATCTGCATCAGTATAATAACACCAAGCACTATATAATGACACAGTAGTGACACTGGCACATGGGTATAGCCAGAAGAGGGCTGGTTATAGGTTCAGTGATATCTGCATCAGTATAATAACACCCAGCGCTATATAATGACACAGTAGTGACACTGGCACATGGGTATAGCCAGAGGAGAGCTGGTTATAGGATCAATGGTATCTGCATCAGTATAATAACACCCAGCACTATATAATGACACAGTAGTGACACTGGCACATGCGTATAGCCAGAGCAGGGCTGGTTATAGGATCAGTGGTATCTGCATCAGTATAATAACACCCAGCACTATATAATGACACAGTAGTGACACTGGCACATGCGTATAGCCAGAGCAGGGCTGGTTATAGGATCAGATGTATCTGCATCAGTATAATAACACCAAACTCTATACAAAGACACAGTAGTGACACTGGCTCATGGGTATAGCCAGAGGAGGGCTGGTTATAGGATCAGTGGTATCTGCGTCAGTATAATAACAACCAGCACTATATAATGACACAGTAGTGACATTGGCTCATGGGTATAGCCAGAAGAGGGCTGGTTATAGGATCAGTGGTATCTGCATCAGTATAATAACACCCAGCACTATATAATGACACAGTAGTGACACTGGCACATGGGTATAGCTAGAGGAGGGCTGGTTATAGGATCAGTGGTATCTGCATCAGTATAATAACACCCAGCACTATATAATGACACAGTAGTGACACTGGCACATGGGTATAGCCAAAGGAGGGCTGGTTATAGGATCAGTGGTATCTGCATCAGTATAATAACACCCAGCACTATATAATGACACAGTAGTGACACTGGCACATGGGTATAGCCAAAGGAGGGCTGGTTATAGGATCAGTGGTATCTGCATCAGTATAATAACACCAAGAACTATATAATGACACAGTAGTAACACTGGCACATGGGTATAGCCAGAGGAGGGCTGGTTATAGGATCAGTGGTATCTGCGTCAGTATAATAACAACCAGCACTATATAATGACACAGTAGTGACACTGGCACATGGGTATAGCCAGACAAGGGCTGGTTATAGGGTCAGTGGTATCTGCATCAGTATAACACCCAGCACTATATAATAACACAGTAGTGACACTGGCACATGGGTATAGCCAGAGGAGGGCTGGTTATAGAATCAGTGGTATCTGCGTCAGTATAATAACAACCAGCACTATATAATGACACAGTAGTGACACTGGCTCATGGGTATAGCCAGAGGAGGGCTGGTTATAGGATCAGTGTTATCTGCATCAGTATAATAACACCCAGCTCTATACAAAGACACAGTAGTGACACTAGCACATGCATATAGCCAGACAAGGGCTGGTTATAGGGTCAGTGGTATCTGCATCAGTATAATAACACCCAGCACTATATAAAGACACAGTAGTGACACTGGCACATGGGTATAGCCAGAGGAGGGTTGGTTATAGGATCAGAGGTATCTGCATCAGTATAATAACACCAAGCACTATATAATGACACAGTAGTGACACTGGCACATGCGTATAGCCAGACAAGGGCTGGTTATAGGATCAGTGGTATCTGCATCAGTATAATAACACCCAGCACTATATAAAGACACAGTAGTGACACTGGCTCATGGGTATAGCTAGAGGAGGGCTGGTTATAGGGTCAGTGGTATCTGCATCAGTATAATAACACCCAGCACTATATAATGACACTATAGTGACACTGGCTCATGGGTATAGCCAGAGGAGGGCTGGTTATAGGGTCAGTGGTATCTGCATCAGTATAATAACACCCAGCGCTATATAATGACACAGTAGTGACACTGGCTCATGGGTATAGCTAGAGGAGGGCTGGTTATAGGGTCAGTGGTATCTGCATCAGTATAATAACACCCAGCACTATATAATGACACTATAGTGACACTGGCTCATGGGTATAGCCAGAGGAGGGCTGGTTATAGGGTCAGTGGTATCTGCATCAGTATAATAACACCCAGCACTATATAATGACACTATAGTGACACTGGCTCATGTGTATAGCCAGAGGAGGGCTGGTTATAGGGTCAGTGGTATCTGCATCAGTATAATAACACCCAGCACTATATAATGACACAGTAGTGACACTGGCACATGGGTATAGCCAGACAAGGGCTGGTTATAGGATTAGTGGTATCTGCATCAGTATATTAACACCCAGCACTATATAATGACACTGTAGTGACACTGGCTCATGTGTATAGCCAGAGGAGGGCTGGTTATAGGATCAGTGGTATCTGCATCAGTATAATAACACCCAGCACTATATAATGACACAGTAGTGACACTGGCACATGGGTATAGCCAGAGGAGGGCTGGTTATAGGATCAGTGGTATCTGCATCAGTATAATAACACCCAGCACTATATAATGACACAGTAGTGACACTGGCACATGGGTATAGCCAGAGGAGGGCTGGTTATAGGGTCAGTGATATCTGCATCAGTATAATAACACCCAGCGCTATATAATGACACAGTAGTGACACTGGCACATGGGTATAGCCAGAGGAGGGCTGGTTATAGGATCAGTGGTATCTGCATCAGTATAATAACACCAAGCATTATATAATGACACAGTAGTGACACTGGCACATGGGTATAGCCAGAGGAGGGCTGGTTATAGGGTCAGTGGTATCTGCATCAGTATAATAACACCAAGCATTATATAATGACACAGTAGTGACACTGGCACATGGGTATAGCCAGAGGAGGGCTGGTTATAGGGTCAGTGGTATCTGAATCAGTATAATAACAACTAGCGCTATATAATGACACAGTAGTGACACTGGCACATGCGTATAGCCAGACAAGGGCTGGTTATAGGATCAGTGGTATCTGCATCAGTATAATAACACCCAGCTCTATACAAAGACACAGTAGTGACTCTGGCACATGCGTATAGCCAGATAAGGGCTGGTTATAGGATCAGTGGTATCTGCATCAGTATAATAACACCAAGCATTATATAATGACACAGTAGTGACACTGGCACATGGGTATAGCCAGAGGAGGGCTGGTTATAGGATCAGTGGTATCTGCATCAGTATAATAACACCCAGCACTATATAATGACACAGTAGTGAGATTGGCACATGGGTATAGCCAGAGGAGGGCTGGTTATAGGGTCAGTGGTATCTGCATCAGTATAATAACACCCAGCACTATATAATGACACAGTAGTGACATTGGCACATGTGTATAGCCAGAGGAGGGCTGGTTATAGGATCAGTGGTATCTGCATCAGTATAATAACACCCAGCACTATATAATGACACAGTAGTGACACTGGCACATGGGTATAGCCAGAGGAGGGCTGGTTATAGGGTCAGTGATATCTGCATCAGTATAATAACACCCAGCGCTATATAATGACACAGTAGTGACACTGGCACATGGGTATAGCCAGAGGAGGGCTGGTTATAGGATCAGTGGTATCTGCATCAGTATAATAACACCAAGCATTATATAATGACACAGTAGTGACACTGGCACATGGGTATAGCCAGAGGAGGGCTGGTTATAGGGTCAGTGGTATCTGCATCAGTATAATAACACCAAGCATTATATAATGACACAGTAGTGACACTGGCACATGGGTATAGCCAGAGGAGGGCTGGTTATAGGGTCAGTGGTATCTGAATCAGTATAATAACAACTAGCGCTATATAATGACACAGTAGTGACACTGGCACATGCGTATAGCCAGACAAGGGCTGGTTATAGGATCAGTGGTATCTGCATCAGTATAATAACACCCAGCTCTATACAAAGACACAGTAGTGACTCTGGCACATGCGTATAGCCAGATAAGGGCTGGTTATAGGATCAGTGGTATCTGCATCAGTATAATAACACCAAGCATTATATAATGACACAGTAGTGACACTGGCACATGGGTATAGCCAGAGGAGGGCTGGTTATAGGATCAGTGGTATCTGCATCAGTATAATAACACCCAGCACTATATAATGACACAGTAGTGACACTGGCACATGGATATCGCCAGAGGAGGGCTGGTTATACAATCAGTGGTATCTGCATCAGTATAATAACACCCAGCGCTATATAATGACACAGTAGTGACACTGGCACATGGGTATAGCCAGAGGAGGGCTGGTTATAGGATCAGTGGTATCTGCATCAGTATAATAACACCCAGCACTATATAATGACACAGTAGTGACACTGGCACATGGGTATAGCTAGAGGAGGGCTGGTTATAGGGTCAGTGGTATCTGCATCAGTATAATAACACCCAGCACTATATAATGACACAGTAGTGACATTGGCACATGTGTATAGCCAGAGGAGGGCTGGTTATAGGATCAGTGGTATCTGCATCAGTATAATAACACCCAGCACTATATAATGACACAGTAGTGACACTGGCACATGGGTATAGCTAGAGGAGGGCTGGTTATAGGGTCAGTGGTATCTGCATCAGTATAATAACACCCAGCACTATATAATGACACAGTAGTGACACTGGCTCATGGGTATAGCCAGAGGAGGGCTGGTTATAGGATCAGTGGTATCTGCATCAGTATAATAACACCCAGCACTATATAATGACACAGTAGTGACATTGGCACATGTGTATAGCCAGAGGAGGGCTGGTTATAGGATCAGTGGTATCTGCATCAGTATAATAACACTAAGTACTGTAAAATAATATTTTAATTTCAAATGTACCTTGGTGTCCTTCAATAAGGTCTGTACTTTGGAAAATGTCCGCCACAGCCTTTGTCTGTGCCTATCTCTGGTTTCATATCCCTTTAAATCTGTGTACTTAATGTATATCTGACTCTCATTTGTCTTGACTATATATCTTTATCTCCTTTGCAAATGTGTATTGCGTGAATCACTGAAATATGCATGTGATTCGGTAAACAAGGCATGATTATCACGTATGGTCCAGAATAGTGTTTCAAACTAATTTAGTTCATGTTCATGTGTGTATTGTATATATATTCTATAGGTATTTGTGTACTTCATGTGTCTATAGCGCCGATTTATCATGGCCCGTATTGTGCCTAAAGCACCTGTTTCCGCGCGAGCCTTCAGACTCGCCGGAAACATAAGTTAAGAAGCAGCAGTCTTGACACGTACATGATCTGGCGAACATGATCGCTACAGTGGATCATTTCCGCCAGACACTTGATAAATCGGCCCCAATAAGTGTAGTGAGTTTGCAACTGTGTATTGGTTGTCTGCCTTTGTATTCTCTCTGTATATGTGGATTGTTTGTGTATCTGTATTTTTTGTGTGAATATTTGTGCATCATGTGTATATGTGTGTTCAGTGTATATAAGTACATTCTGTATGCACTGTATTTATACATTGTGTGTGCATATATCTTGTGTATAGTGATTGCATCTGTTTCTGTCACAATATTATGTGTTTGCATTATGTGCATAACTGTGCATTTTGTGTGGGTGAGTTTGTCTCTCTCTCTGTAGTGTGCATCCGTATATTGCATATATACTGTGTGTATTTGTGTAGTAAAGGGACAGTCAAGTCCAAAAAAAACTTTCATGATTTAAATAGGGCATGCAATTATAAACAACTTCTCAATTTACTTTTATCACCAATTTTGCTTTGTTCTCTTGGTATTCTTAGTTGAAAGCTAAACCTAGGAGGTTCATATGCTAATTTCTTAGACCTTGAAGACTGCCTCTAATCTGAATACATTTTGATCACTAGAGGGCATTAGTTCACATGTTTCATATAGATAACATTGAGCTCATGCACGTAAAGTGACCTAGGAGTGAGCACTGATTGGCTAAACTGCATGTCTGTCAAAAGAACTGAAATAAGGGGGCAGTCAGCAGAGGCTTAGATACAAGATAATTACAGAGGTAAAACATGTATTATTATAACTGTGTTGGATATGCAAAACTGGGGAATGGGTAATAAAGGGATTATCTTTCTTTTTAAACAACAAAAATTCTGGTGTTGACTGTCCCTTTAAGTCTACATGTGAATATGTGTATTGCATGTATCTGTATATTGTTTGTACATATGTACATATACAATCTAAATTGTAAGTTCCCATGGGAATAGGGCCCTCAATTCCTCCTGTATGTGTTTGTAAAATTTTGTCCTGTCTCTTACAAGTTTTATATCATTGTTTTATTTAAATGAATTGTACCTATGCACAGCGCTGCAAAATATGTTGATGCTTCATAAGTATAATAATAATAATATCTGTGCTAATTAATTGTATTTTATCTTTGTGTACATATATTTGTCTATTTGAGACTGGCACATTTAAAAAAATGTTGTTGGAATATATAACCACTGATATAAAATTGTATCACATTGAGCCTTAAGGCCTAATTTTCTAAAATTTGCCAGCATGGAGACAAATATCATCATTTACTCAATACTTAAAAAAGAAGGCTTAGGCCTCTAGTTATGAAGCCGTCTACTTGGCTACATTCGCCGGCCCAATACGCTTGCCTAAGCTCGCCTACCATTGCCGCCGCCGCGGACCTGAATACGCTCTCCAAAGTTATCAAAAAAGCTGTCAAGAAGCCGCGCACCAAGTATGGAGCGATGAGCAGCGGACTGTTGTTAATTGACAGTCATCGATCTCGCTGCTCATCGGCTTCTTCACAGCTTTTTTGATAGCCTGTCACTAAGCACCCACACTAAACTACACTGTTTTACCCCCTAAACCGCTGCTCCCAGAGCCCCCCGCACCTAAATAAAGTTATTGCCCCCTAAACCGCCGCTCCTGGACCCCGCCGCAACTAAAATAAATGTATTAACCCCTAAACCGCCACTCCCGGACCCCGCCGCCACCTACATTATACCTATTGACCCCTATCCTGCCCCCCACTACACCGCCGCCACCTATATTCAAGTTATCAACCTCTATCCTGCGGCTCCCGGACCCCACCGCAAATAAATAATTGTTTAACCCCTAAACCGCCGCACCCGGAGCTCACCGCCACCTATATTAAAGTTATTAACCCCTATCCTGCCCCCCCTACACCACTGCAATCTACATTAAACTCATTAACCCCTAAACTGCCGCTACCGGACCCCGCCACAACTAAATTAAATGTTTAACTCCTAAACCTAAGTCTAACACTAACACCCCCTAACTTTAATATTATTTTAATAAATTTAAAAACATATTACTATTATTAACTAAATTATTCCTATTTAAAATTAAATACTTACCTGTAAAATAAACCCTAAGATAGCTACAATATAACTAATAATTATATTGTAGCTATTTTAGGATTTATATTTATTTTACAGGCAACTTTGTATTTATTTTAACTAGGTACAATAGCTATTAAATAGTTAATAACTATTTAATAGCTACCTAGTTAAAATAATTACAAAATTACCTGTAAAATAAATCCTAACCTAAGTTACAATTAAACCTAACACTACACTATCAATAAATTATTTAAATAAATTAACTACAATTACCTAAAATTAAATTAATTAAACTAAACTAAAGTACAAAAAAAACAACACTAAATTACAGAAAATAAAAAAGAATTACAAGAAGTTTAAACTAATTACACCTAATCTAAGCCCCCTAATAAAATAATAAAGCCCCCCCAAAAAAAAAAAATGGCCTACCCTATTCTAAATTACCAAGTAACCAGCTCTTTTACCAGCCCTTAAAAGGGCTTTTTGCAGGGCATTTCCCCAAAGTAATCAGCTCTTTTACCTGTAAAAAAAATACAACCCCCTCCAACATTAAAACCCACCACCCACATACCCCTACTCTAACCCACCCAAACCCCCCTTAAAAAACCTAACCCTAACCCCCTGAAGATCATCCTACCTGGAGCGTCTTCACCCAGCCGGGCCGAAGTCTTCATCCGATGGGGCAGAAGAGGACATCCAGACTGGCAGAAGTCTTCATCCTATCTGGGCAGAAGAGGACATCCGGATCGGCAGAAATCTTCATCCAAGCGGCATCTTCTATCTTCATCCATCCGACGAGGAGCGGCTCCATCTTCAAGACCTCCGGCGCGGAGCATCCTTCCTGGCCGACAGACTAACGACGAATGACGGTTCCTTTAAGGGACGTCATCCAAGATGGCGTCCCTCGAATTGAATGATAGGATTCTATCAGCCAATCGGAATTAAGGTAGGAAAAATCTGATTGACTGATTCAATCAGCCAATCAGATTGAAGTTCAATCCAATTGGCTGATCCAATCAGCCAATCAGATTCAGTTCACATTCTATTGGCTGATTGGAACAGCCAATAGAATGCAAGCTCAATCCGATTGGCTGATTGGATCAGCCAATCGGATTGAACTTCAATCTGATTGGCTGATTGAATCAGCCAATCAGATTTTTCCTACCTTAATTCCGATTGGCTGATAGAATCCTATCAGCCAATCGAATTCGAGGGACGCCATCTTGGATGACGTCCCTTAAAGGAACAGTCATTCGTCGTTAGTCCGTCGGCCAGGAAGGATGCTCCGCGCCAGAGGTCTTGAAGATGGAGCCGAAGATAGAAGATGCCGCTTGGATGAAGATGTCTGCCGGTCTGGATATCCTCTTCTGCCCGGATAGGATGAAGACTGCTGCCGGTCTGGATGTCCTCTTCTGCCCCATCGGATGAAGACTTCAGCCCGGCTGGGTGAAGACGGCTCAAGGTAGGATGATCTTCAGGGGGTTAGTGTTAGGTTTATTTAAGGGGGGTTTGGGTGAATAAGAGTAGGGGTATGTGGGTGGTGGGTTTTAATGTTGGGGGGGTTGTATTTATTTTTTACAGGTAAAAGAGCTGATTACTTAGGGGCAATGCCCCGCAAAAAGCCCTTTTAAGGGCTGGTAAAAGAGCTGGTTACTTGGTAATTTAGAATAGGGTAGGGCATTTTTTTATTTGGGGGGGGGCTTTATTATTTTATTAGGGGGCTTAGATTAGTTGTAATTAGTTTAAACTTCTTGTAATTCTTTTTTATTTTCTGTAATTTAGTGTGTTTTTTTTTTGTACTATAGTTTATTTAATTTTATGTAATTGTAGGTAATTTATTTAATGATAGTGTAGTGTTAGGTTTAATTGTAACTTAGGTTAGGATTTATTTTACAGGTAATTTTGTAAGTATTTTAGCTAGGTAGTTATTAAATAGTTATTAAATATTTAATAGCTATTGTACCTAGTTAAAATAAATACAAAGTTGCCTGTAAAATAAATATAAATCCTAAAATAGCTACAATATAATTATTAGTTATATTGCAGCTATCTTAGGGTTTATTTTATAGGTAAGTATTTAGTTTTAAATAGGATTCATTTAGTTAATACGAGTAATATTATTTAGATTTATTAAAATAATATTTAAGTTAGGGGGGGTTAGGGTTAGTGTTAGACTTAGGTTTAGGGGTTAATAATTTTAATATAGGTGGCGGCGGTATAGGGGGGGGCAGGATAGGGGTTAATAAGTTTAATATAGGTGACGACGGGGTCTGGGAGCGGCGGTTTAGGGGTTAAACAATTTATTTAGTTGCGGCGGGGTCCGGGATCCGCAGGATAGGGGTTAATTAAATTAGCGCTGCGGAATCTGTTGGTGCTCTACAAATAACCGATAATAATAATAATAATTAGTTTATGTAGGTGGCGGCGGTATAGGGGGCGGCAGATTAGGGGTTAATATGTGTAATGTAGGTGGCGGCGGGTTCCGGGAGCAGCGGTTTAGGGGTTAACATGTTTATTATAGTTGCGGCGGGGTCCGGGAGCGGCGGTTTAGGGGGTAATACATTTATTTCGTTGCGGCGGTGTAGGGGGGCAGATTAGGGGTGTTTAGACTCGGGGTACATGTTAGGGTGTTAGGTGCAGACATCTCCCATAGGAATAAATGGGATATCGGGCAGCAGTGAACATGAGCTTTCACTATGGTCAGACTCCCATTGATTCCTATGGGATCAAAATCCAGGTACGCTGGGCCGGAATAGTGCCGAGCGTACCTGGTAGTAGTTTGATAACTACCAAAAGTAGTCAGATTGTGCCGAACTTGCGTTCGGAACATCTGTAGTGATGTAACCATCGATCTGTGTCGGATTGAGTCCGGCGGATCGAAGCTTAAGTCACTAGATTCTACTTTTGCCGGGCAGTAGGGGTTGATAACTAAGGCGAATCAGCCTAGCCACAAATATGCTGCAGAATTCCAGCGTATTTGCGGTTGACGGCTTCATAACTAGAGGCCTTAGCCTGGAGGTCCCAGCAAGTGACAAGTTCCCTCCCATAGAATGTAATGAAGCTCTTTAGAATGGAGAATCTCACAGGGAAGTGCAAATGTGACAGAGAACTTCCGTCCCTAATACATTTTTTAAAAGCAAATACAAATCACATTTTGCTGCTTTCAGTGTACTTTAATTTTCATTAACTTCTAGTTTTCCCCCCAGTGTAATAAGGAAATTGTATATATTGAGACAAACTCGCCAGATTACATTAGGCAGGTGTAATATCCTTAGAAAATTCGATGAGACCTGTAAAAAACCTTCAGGCATGCCCAAGAAACACCTCTGTTCAGCCCACTCTTCAAGACAGAGAGACTCAATCTCCAAAAGAAAAATAAAGTATAATTCGTATTTTGTACTTTTTTGTAGGATTTTAACTTTGTATTTTGACATTGTGCTGAACATTAAATACATTTTTTACAGGGGACAATAAATATGATTTCCTGCATACTTTAAAATTTGTATGAAAAAAAAGGCAAAATGTGAATTAAAATTACACAGATTTTTTTTTTCCACTTAATGCGTTAATGCGTACTATTAATATAACTTTAATTACGATTTTTACACTGTTCTTTCAGTGAACTTACTAAACTGCTTATTTTATTGATCGCTATATTGTAATGTAGGTGTCTTTCTTACTTATACAGAAATACAGGGTACACACCTTAACAATATACAATGCTCTCAAGGTAAAATTTGCCTTTAGACCTTATGGTAATAAAAGGTGCTTTTAGAGAGTATTGCCTGAAATTACAGCTTTAGAGAAGTGTGCCCAAAATAGCATCTAAGTTACATAATTAAGAAATGCACAACTTACCTCTGTTAAACCTATATGAGGTTTTCTGATGAGGTTTTGCAAACCGCTGCTTAATGTTCTTGTAAGAAGCAAATTAGTTGATTTTCTAAGCATGTCGTCTATTTCTGTAGAACTATAAAATAAAACCATGTATCATAACACAAACAACATAAAGAGAAAATGTGTACACAGCACAAATGTGTTCTCAAGTTAGTCTCTAATTTAAGAAAATCCAGCTATATTAATTTTTTTTTTACACTGCGAGTTTGTGTATAAATTTTATAAATATACAAACAGAACTTATAACAAATAGAATATGAAATTGTACTTCAAAATTAAACAACAGTCAAAAGATCAATGGTTTAGCTAGATATATGCTATACTTTTGGCCTGAACAAATAAATGGCAATATTTGCCTGGCATAATTTTGCATCTTTTTTAAAATTATAGTAAACTTGTAATGACTTGTTTGTCCCAACACAAAATGTTAATTAATATTAGTAAAATATATATATATATTTTTTCTAAATTACCTCTAAATATAATTTTGGAAGATATATAATCGGACCCCCTTCTTGCTGTAATTTGTTTTTTTCAATGAAGTTTTTTTAATATCCAATCAGAAGCATAGCCTTATGGCTCACTATTTCCAATATAACTTGTTACATGCATGCATATTAACAGTTATTTGGCAGTTTTATACGCATACAAATTTTATCTGGGTCTCTACAACCGCTGTAGAGCAGTAGATCGGTCCAGTGAGCTAACCCGATGTGCACAAACAGGTTTCTTCTACCGTAATTTGACTGTTGCCCTATGTATAATTAAACCTTGCTTTGTCTTTAGATCAATAGAAAAACAGAATGATTATGCTTTTTACACTAACCTTTCCAAAGTTAGGTATGCAAACGTGGCATCAAAATTCAATATTATCTTCTTTTTTTTTTCCATCACCAAGAAGGCTATGCTTGTACACAAGTATTAGCAATCTCATCTTTACAGACAATGCACATGTGCAAAGGGAATGTCAAAGACTTTATCTGTGACTTTACCAGTCCCTTTGCAAAGCGACATTGAACTTTGGTGCCATATCAGCTTAAACATAAATAGCAAAACAAGCAGAACAATTTTGTGTTTCTTTAGTGCATTCTAGAAGGTACTGGCAAGTTGAAGGAAATGATCAGTCTCTTACTATGTTTAATTAAGATAATATGGGCTAGATTACAAGTGGAGTGCAAAATATTGCTTTTGCGAAAGCGATATTTGTGCTGCACTTAGCAACACCAGCACACACAAATGTGCACTGATATTAAAAGTTAGGTGCAATGCAAACACAAACTCGCATTCGCATTGCACTGAAGCTTTGCACTCAGAAGAGTGCGCTTCCATAGCCTCCAATGGGAGCCTCATTATCATGCCGTGTCTAATCTAGCACAGCGAAGGGCAGCAGATTGAAATATTTATGAATATGACATTTTACATATATATTTATGTGTTTATATGTGTATATACAAATGTTAACACATAAATATATATGTATATAAGCATATCCATATATATTTACAGAGAACACACAGTTACCAATAGACCGCAATGTACAGTCACTTTTCAGTGTTGTTTTTGTTTCTAACCGCCAAAAAAAAAAGATGCTAGAATTTTTTATTTTACACAATGCAATACACGCTTTATTTTGGGAGCAATTGGGGCACATTTATCTGTTCTCTGGTTAATTTTCAGAGCACTAATTGCTACCGCGAGCTCCCAGTAGCAATAATCAGCCAGCACTTGTAATGCCTAGTTATTTATTGCGCGCCCGTAAACGTGCAAAGACTGAGGGGTATATTTATCAAAGTAGCGTATCATGTCCGCCGCACATCGATAAATGCTGACAGAATACGCTGTCGGCATTTATCATTGCACAAACAGTTCTTGTGAACTGCTGGTGCAATGCCGCCCCCTGCAGATTTGCGGCCAATCGGCCACTAGCAGGGGGTGTCAATCAACCCGATTGCATTCGATCGGGTTAATTTCTATCCGCGGCCTCAGAGCAGGCGGACAAGTTATGGAGCAGCGGTCTTTAGACTTCTCTATGTATCTGTTGTTAAAAACAGGTAGGTAGGCTAAGGGGCACATGTTTGGAGCACTATATGGCAGCAGCTTTGCAATTGCTGCCATCTAGTGTTCAAAAGGATTCCTACAAAAGTGCTGTCAATTTTCCAGACACATGCACACTATGAAGAATGCAATGAGAAAGAAAGAAATTTGATGATAAAAGTTAATTGGAAGTTTTTTAACACTGTATGCTCTATCTGAATTATGAAAGAAAAAATGTGGGTTTCATGTCCTTTTAAAACACTGTCATTTTTTCTATAATGTATATAAACAAATCAGCAGTCAAACAAGCAGTATATATATATATATATATATATATATATATATATATATATATATAATTTATTTACTTTTTTTGCAGAAAAAAAGGTTAAGAAAGGGTTAAGTTAAACTGAAACAGGATGTGCAACTAATACCTACGTAACTACTATTCACTGGCTGACAGGTACAATACTAACATAAAAAGTTGGTTTATTCAATTTAGGAATATCCATTAAAAAGCAGTGTAATACATTCAGGGCTAGATTACAAGTTGAGCGCTATTTATCGATTCCACTAGAGTACTAAATGCGCTAGAAGTAATATTTTTGCATGCGTCGGGTTGCGTTCATATTATGAGTTGAAAGTAAAAAGTTTGCACCCATGCGCTAACCCGACGTGCAAATATTCCCCCATAGAAGTCAATTGAGAGAAAAAATTGTAGAAAAAGATTACTTGTACGCTAACCCCAACTTATATATTCATATATTCTTACAGGCGCTAACCCGACATAAAAATATGAATATTTCACATAACAATGTTCTGCTTATTGCAGAATATGCTCTATTGATTCAAAAATACACATATATATATATATATATCTGATGGTATTTTGGTAACATATTTATATATATATATATATATATATATATATATATATATACAGGTATAGATATATACAGATATATATAGGAATATCTATTTAAAAATACTTAGAACACATCCTGCTATGTGCAGAACATTGGAATGTGAAATATTTACAGTAAATATACAATATAACACTGTATTAAATATGAATAATGCAATAATATAGTTTTACATGTTTTCATCTACTTAATTTCAAAGGGCTCCAATGCACTTGTATATACTGTATGTGTATATAACCTTCTCACTAGCCTTCCTCTTTCCCGCCCCCCCCCCTTCAATAGATCCTAAATGCCTCTGCCAGGCTAATCCACCTTTCCCAACGCTCTGTATCTGCTGCACATCTCTGCGAGTCCTTTCGCTGGCTCCCCATTCACAGCAGAATTAAATTTAAGATCCTCACCCTGACCTACAAAGCCCTTACCAACTCTGCCCCCCCTACTTGTCCTCACTAATAAACAAATATACTTAAGCGAGTCGACCCTAAAGACATTTCTGTTCAGGGAAGCTTATCACCCAACTCCGTAACAAACTAATTCCTCTTGCCTAATAGTTGCCCTCATCTAAATCCACACTAACATCATTCTCATCTTTGCAGTCCCCACCTCCTGTTTCTCACCCTCCTACCCTTCTAGATTGTAAATTCCTACAGGAATAGGGCTCTCAATTCCCCTTGTATTTGTTTGATAAATTTTGTCCTGTGTCCTTTTGCATCATCGTCGTACTTTTATCTTTGTACCCATGGACAGCACTGTGGAATTTGCTGGAGCTTTATAAATAAATAAATAATAATAATATATGTGTACATATGTATTTATGTGTTTATATGTCTATATATGTCAGTAAATACATACATATATACACATATAAATACATATGTACACATATAAATACATATATACACATATAAATACATATATACACATATAAATACATATGTACACATATAAATACATATATACACATATAAATACATATATGCACATATAAATACATATATACACATATAAATACATATATACACATATAAATACATATGTACACATATAAATACATATATACACACATAAATACATATATACACACATAAATACATATATACACATATAAATACATATGTACACATATAAATACATATGTACACATATAAATACATATATACACATATAAATACATATATACACATATAAATACATATGTACACCCCCCCACACACACATATATATATATACATACACATACATCATTAGACATGTATATATATGTATCTCAATGTTAAAGTCCTTTGCCTGCCTTTATTTTCCTAACACCTGAGATCTCATATCTTTGAGCCCTTATACCTTTTGTGTGCAATATTAGACATTGTTATTATGAGTGTAAGTATACTTTGTAATGTATTTGTTATGTGTTTTGTGCAACTTTTTAATTTCGCAAAACAGTTTACCAGAGCTCTGAGGACACAGTAATGATTCTAGCATAAATCGTGATTGCGCTCAACTTGTAACATTAACGCAATTTAACAATCACGAAAACCCTCACACAATCGTTTAAGCTCCACTTGTAATAAATCCCTTAAAGGGACCCTTTACTCCATTTTTTATGGGAAAAAAGAAACACGTTTAATTTAAATTTTGTCAGAATTCGCTTTACAGACTTCCTTGGCAACCAATGGTTAAACATAATCACAAAAAAATTTACCATTCTGCAACCTCAGGGTACTGCACAGTTTTATAGCAGTGGCATATAACACAAACCTATTTCTATATTGTTTTAATGAGATGCAGTTGACAGTGTGTAAATAAGGTGCAAGTTTAGTATAAATACAATTAGTGAGATAATATACATAGTGGTTAAAAGTGACACTTTATAAACACCTTAACACACTTTTTTGCTTTGTGTTAAAACACCTCTACTCTGTCTACTTTGACAAGGCTGTTAGTAGGCAATTTCTACCTGTGTTTTGTGAGTAAATATTTACAGATTGGGTCAAAAGGTTACTCGTTAGTATGTGTAAATTGTACTAAGGATCAATTAAAGATGTGTGAAACTACAGTCATTTACATTCATTAAGAGATAAGAATTAGGAGATAAGTTTTGAATGGCTTCCAGATTTTTTGTTTTCAAGCTGAGTATCAAATGTTTTTTCAAGTGATTTAAACCAGACTTGATTAAGAAACTGACAAACAAAATTAAATGGGTATTGGAAAGAAAGGTTAATCCGCTCAGACAATACACTTTATTTTGGCAGCGTTTGATTCCATTTCCCATTAGAGTGTTAACAAAATGTGTATGACAGTTTATCTTAAACCCAGTGGTGCAATATAACCGTGACAATCAGTTACAGCAGCCTATAGTAAAACTGAAATCTGGTCCATGGTTGAACATAACATGATTAAAGGGGCATAAAAATGTAAAAATAAAATGATTGAATATGTTTGAGCATTTTGTTAACAAACTATTGCTTGTATACAACTATAGGCAAGATTAGAAGTTGTGTGGCAAATCAGTTGCGAAAACACAGAGTGTTATGGCTTTTTCACATTTAGGGTTGTGCAGCTATTACAAGTTGAGAAATAAATTATTTTGCGCATGTGTTAAACCGCGTAATCTAAACAGCCAAATAGTGTGCGTGTTCACATATTCCCCATAGAAGTCAATGGAGAAGACAAATAGAAAAGAAAAGACACAAAAACCCTAATCTGTTGAGCAAAGCTCATAACGTATTCTCCTTGAAAAGTATACATGAAAATCTGAATATTTCATATTGTGAAAATGTTTTCTTAACGGATTATGTTCTATTTATTTATAAATAAATATTTCTCTATATATGTGATGACTTTTTGACTGATATATCTATTTATAGCGAGATATGATATGAATATATATATGTCTAGATATCTTGAGATCTACATGCAAATATCTTTTTGAAAATCCCTGTGACATATTGTTTAATGTGCATAGGATTGTAATGTAAAATCTTTTCATTATCTACATAGTTAAACATATCTCTATACATATAAATCCATGTTTCTCTATGTATGTGTATGCATGTCAATGTAAAATCCCTGCGTCGGCTTCTAACACTCGAGATCTCGTATCTTTTAGCCCTTATTACTTTTGTGTGCACTATTTTTATAAAAACAGAATTTATGCTTACCTGATAAATTTCTTTCTCTTGTGATGTATCGAGTCCACGGATTCATCCATACTTGTGGGATATTCTCCTTCCCTACAGGAAGTGGCAAAGAGAGCACCCACAGCAGAGCTGTCTATATAGCTCCTCCCTTAGCTCCGCCCCCCAGTCATTCGACCGAAGGCTAGGAAGAAAAAGGAGAAACTATAGGGTGCAGTGGTGACTGAAGTTTTTTAATTAAAAATATACTACCTGTCTTAAACAGACAGGGCGGCCCGTGGACTCAATACATCACAAGAGAAAGAAATGTATCAGGTAAGCATAAATTCTGTTTTCACTTGTAAGATGTATCGAGTCCACGGATTCATCCATACTTGTGGGATACCAATACCAAAGCTTTTGGACACAGATGAAGGGAGGGACAAGACAGGTACCCTAAACGGAAGGCACCATTGCTTGTAAAACCTTTCTCCCAAAAATAGCCTCCGAAGAAGCAAAAGTATCGAATTTGGAAAATTTGGAAAAAATATGAAGCGAAGACCAAGTCGCCGCCTTACAAATCTGTTCAACAGAGGCCTCATTTTTAAAAGCCCATGTGGAAGCTACCGCTCTAGTGGAATGAGCTGTAATTCTTTCAGGAGGCTGCTGGCCAGTGGCCAGCAGTCTCATAAGCTAAACGGATTATGCTTCTCAGCCAAAAAGAAAGAGAAGATGCCGAAGCCTTTAGGCCTCTCCTCTGTCCAGAGTAGACCAAAAACAATGCAGATGTTTGACGAAAATCCTTAGTAGCTTGTAAATAAAACTTTAAAGCACGAACCACGTCAAGATTGTGTAATAGACGTTCCTTCTTTGAAGAAGGATTAGGACACAGTGACGGAACAACAATCTCCTGATTGATATTCTTATTAGATACCACCTTAGGAAGAAACCCAGGTTTGGTACGCAAAACTACCTTATCTGCATGGAAGATCAGATAAGGGGAATCACACTGTAAGGCAGATAACTCTGAAACTCTTCGAGCCGAAGAGATAGCTACCAAAAACAGAACTTTCCAAGATAAAAGCTTGATATCTATGGAATGCAAAGGTTCAAACGGAACCCCTTGAAGAACTTGAAGAACTAAATTTAAACTCCATGGCGGAGCAACAGGTTTAAACACAGGCTTGATTCTAACTAAAGCCTGATAAAACGCCTGAACGTTTGGAACATCTGCCAGACGCTTGTGCAGAAGAATAGACAGAGCAGAAATCTGTCCCTTTAAGGAACTAGCAGACAATCCCTTCTCCAATCCTTCGTGGAGAAAGGATAATATCCTAGGAATCCTGACTTTACTCCATGAGTAACCCTTGGATTCACACCAATGAAGATATTTACACCATATCTTATGATAGATTTTCTTGGTGACAGGCTTTCGAGCCTGAATTAAGGCATCAATGACCGACTCAGAGAAACCACGTTTTGATAAAATCAAGCGTTCAATCTCCAAGCAGTCAGCCGCAGAGAAATTAGATTTGGATGTTTGAATGGACCTTGGAGTAGAAGGTCCTGCCTCAGCGGCAGAGTCCATGGTGGAAGGGATGACATGTCCACCAGATCTGCATACCAAGTCCTGCGTGGCCACGCAGGTGCTATCAAAAACACCGAAGCTCTCTCCTGCTTGATCTTGGCAATCAGACGAGGGAGGAGAGGAAATGGTGGGAACACATAAGCCAGGCTGAAGGACCAGGGCACTGCTAGAGCATCTATCAGTGCTGCCTGGGGATCTCTTAACCTGGACCCGTAACAAGGAAGCTTGGCGTTCTGACGAGACGCCATAAGATCCAGTTCTGGTTTGCCCCATAGTTGAATCAGCTGGGCAAATACCTCTGGATGGAGCTCCCACTCCCCCGGATGAAAAGTCTGCCGACTTAGAAAATCCGCCTCCCAGTTCTCTACTCCTGGGATATGGATAGCTGAGAAATGGCAAGAGTGAATCTCTGCCCATAGAATTATCTTTAAAACCTCCAACATTGCCAGGGGGATTCTTGTTCCCCCCTGATGGTTGATATAGGCTACAGTCGTGATATTGTCCGACTGAAATCTGATGAACCTGACCGCAGCTAGTTGAGGCCAAGCCTGAAGAGCATTGAATATCGCTCTCAGTTCCAGAATGTTTATCGGAAGGAGGGCTTCCTCCTGAGTCCACGAACCCTGAGCCTTCAGGGAGTTCCAGACTGCGCCCCAGCCCAGAAGGCTGGTGTCTGCCGTCACTATAGTCCACTCTGGCCTGCGGAAACTCATTCCCCTGGACAGATGGACCTGATATAACCACCAGAGAAGAGAATCCCTGGTCTCTTGATCCAGATTTAGCAGAGGGGACAAATCTGTGTAGTCCCCATTCCACTGATTGAGCATGCAAAGTTGCAGTGGTCTGAGATGTAGGCGGGCAAACGGAACTATGTCCATTGCCGCTACCATTAGGCCAATTACTTCCATACACTGAGCCACTGACGGCCGAGAAGTGGAATGAAGAGTGCGGCAGGAAGTTAGAAGCTTTGATAACCTGACCTCTGTCAGAAAAAATTTAATTTCTACTGAACCTATCAGTGTTCCTAGGAAGGAAACTCTTGTGAGAGGGGAGAGAGAACTCATTTCTTCGTTCACCTTCCACCCGTGAGACCTCAGAAAGGCCAGAACAATGTCCGTATGGGACTTGGCGATTTGAAAAGTCGACGCCTGTATCAGAATGTCGTCTAGGTAAGGAGCCACCGCTATGCCCCGTGGCCTTAGAACCACCAGTAGGTACCCTAGAACCTTTGTAAAGATTCTTGGTGCCGTGGCTAACCGAAGGGAAGAGCCACCAACTGGTAATGCCTGTCTAAGAAGGCGAACCTGAGGAACTGATGATGATTTCTGTGAATCGGAATGTGGAGATAAGCATCCTTTAAGTCCACAGTAGTCATATATTGACCCTCCTGGATCATAGGGAGGATGGTTCGGATAGTCTCCATCTTGAAGGATGGGACCCTGAGAAATTTGTTTAGGATCTTGAGATCCAAGATTGGTCTGAAAGTTCCCTCTTTTTTGGGAACTATAAACACATTTGAATAGAAGCCCTGCCCCTGTTCCTCCCTTGGAACTGGGTGGATCACTCCCATAACCAGTAGGTCTTGAACACAACGTAAGAATGCCTCTCTCTTTATCTGGTTTACAGATAATTGTGAGAGATGAAATCTCCCCTTTGGAGATGAAGCTTTGAAGTCCAGAAGATATCCCTGGGAAACAATCTCTAATGCCCAGGGATCTTGGACGTCTCTTGCCCAAGCCTGGGCGAAGAGAGAAAGTCTGCCCCCTACTAGATCCGGTCCCGGATCGGGGGCTACTCCTTCATGCTGTCTTAGAGGCGGCAGCAGGTTTTTTGGCCTGCTTCCCCTTGTTCCAAGCCTGGTTCGGACTCCAGACTGGTTTGGACTGGGCAAAATTTCCCTCTTGTTTTGCATTAGAGGAAGCTGAAGTTTCGAAATGAACGAAAATTATTCTGTTTGGTCCTTAATTTATTGGACCTATCCTGAGGAAGGGCATGACCTTTTCCTCCAGTAATATCAGAAATGATCTCCTTCAGGCCCGGCCCGAAAAGGGTCTGTCCTTTGAAGGGGATGTTAAGAAGCTTAGACTTTGAAGTAACGTCTGCTGACCAGGACTTAAGCCATAGCGCCCTGCGCGCCAGAATGGCAAAACCTGAATTCTTAGCCGTTAGTTTGGTTAGATGAAAAACGGCGTCAGAAATAAAAGAATTAGCTAACTTGAGAGCTTTAATCCTGTCTAAAATATCATCTAACGGGGTCTCCACCTGTAGAGCCTCCTCAAGAGACTCAAACCAAAAAGCCGCTGCAGCAGTAACTGGGGCAATGCATGCAAGAGGCTGGAGAATAAAACCTTGATTGATAAAAATTTTCTTAAGGAGACCCTCCAATTTTTTATCCATAGGATCTAAGAAAGCACAACTGTCCTCGACGGGGATAGTTGTATGCTTAGCTAGGGTAGAAACAGCACCCTCCACCTTAGGGACTGTCTGCCACGAGTCCCGTATAGCGACATCTATGGGAAACATCTTTTTAAAAGCAGGAGGGGGAGAGAACGGAACACCTGGTCTATCCCATTCCTTAGTAATAATTTCCGAAAACCTCTTAGGGACTGGAAAGACATCAGTGTAAACAGGCACTGCAAAGTATTTGTCCATTTTACACAATTTCTCTGGAACTACAATGGGGTCACAGTCATCCAGAGTCGCTAAAACCTCCCTGAGCAATAGGCGGAGGTGTTCAAGCTTAAATTTAAAGGCTGTCATTTCAGAATCGGACTGAAGTAACGTCTTCCCTGAATCTGAAATCTCACCCTCAGATAGCAACTCCTTTGCCACGGCTTCGGAGCATTGTGAGGGTATATCGGACATAGCTACTAAAGTTTCAGAAAGCTCTGTATTTGTTCTAGCCCCAGAGCTGTCTAGCTTTCCCTGTAACCCTGGCAGTTTGGACAATACCTCTGTGAGGGTATTAGTCATAACTGCCGCCATGTCTTGTAAGGTAAACGCATTGGACGCGCTAGATGTACTTGGCGTCACTTGAGCGGGAATTATAGGTTCTGACACGTGGGGAGAGCTAGATGGCATAACCTCCCTTTTGTCAGTCTGAGAAACCTCTGGTGATAAATCTTTAAATGCCATAATATGGTCTTTATAATTTATAGAAATTTCAGTACATTTGGTACACATTCTAAGAGGGGGTTCCACAATGGCTTCTAAACATATTGAACAAGGAGTTTCCTCTATGTCAGACATGTTTAACAGACTAGTAATGAGACCAGCAAGCTTGGAAAACACTTTAATAAATGTGAAACAGCAATTAAACAAAAACGGTACTGTGCCTTTTAAAGAAAAAAACTATCACATAAACTGCAAAACAGTGTTAAAAAGTAGTAAACTCTTCGAAATTTTTACAGTGTGTATAAGGGACTAAAGCAGCATTGCACCCACTTGCAAATGGATGATTAACCCTTTAGGCCCCAAACCGGATTTGAAAAACGTTAAAAAACATTAATAAACAGTTAAACACCTTGCCACAGCTCTGCTGTGGCTCCTACCTGCCCTCAAATACGATTTAGGGAAGAAATAAGCCCTTTATAGTGGTCCTCAGATGCTAGAGGACTGCTTTAGGGAAGCTGGATGTCTCAGTCTGAATAAGAACTGCGCATCTAGAGCGCGAAAATAGGCCCCTCCCACCATGCACTCAATGTCAGAGGGCCTTAAGAAAATACTCCTAGGAGTATCTGACTAGCCATGTGGAAACTAGGTCCCAAAAAACGATTTATCACCCTCCGAGAAAAAACGTTCTTTCTATATAACATGTAAATGTTTTGTCACTAAGAAATATGAGTATTAACATGAATATTACCCTTTTTTGTAAGCATGATCCCAGTCTTTATTAAATCACTGCATCAGGCTTACCTCAATTATACAAGGCTCTGTCAGTATTTTCTAGATCTTATCATCTCTCTAGAAATAAATATACTGAACATACCTCAAGGCAGTTAATCTGCAAACCGTTCCCCAAACTGAAGTCTTTCCCATACTCTTCAGTTATGTGTGAGAACAGCAATGGACCTTAGTTACAAACCGCTAAGATCATCAACCTCCAGGCAGATTCTTCTTCTAATTTCTGCCTGCGAGTAAAACAGTACGACGCCGGTACCGTTTAAAAATAACAAACTCTTGATTGAAGGTAAAAACTACACTAAGTCACCACATATCTCTTGATACTTCCTATCTTGTCGAGAGTTGCAAGAGAATGACTGGGAGTGGCAGTTAGTTGTTCCAAGCCTGGTTAGGTCTCCAGACTGTCTTGGATTGGACAGAATTCCCCTCTTGCTTTGCTGCAGGGGAAGCTGAAGCGGGACCTTTGAAGTTCTGAAAGGAACGAAAATTATTTTGTTTGGTCCTAATCATATTTGTTTTATCCTGAGGGAGGGCATGGCCTTTCCCTCCAGTGATGTCTGAAATAATTTCTTTCAGTGCAGGCCCGAATAGGGTCTTTCCTTTGAAAGGGATGTTCAACAACTTAGATTTTGATGACACATCAGCAGACCAGGACTTAAGCCATAACGCTCTGCGTGCTAAAATGGCAAAACCTGAATTTTTTGTTGCTAATTTAGCCATTTGGAAAGCGGCATCTGTAATGAAAGAAGTAGCCAACTTAAGGGCCTTAATTCTATCCATAATATCCTCTAATGGAGTCTCCACCTGGAGAGCCTCTTCTAGAGCCTCAAACCAGAAAGCAGCTGCAGTAGTTACAGGAACAATGCATGCAATAGGTTGGAGAAGAAAACCTTGATGAACAAAAATTTTCTTTAGGCGACCCTCTAATTTTTTATCCATAGGACCTTTGAAAGCACAACTGTCTTCAATAGGTATAGTTGTACGCTTAGCAAGAATAGAAATAGCTCCCTCCACCTTAGGAACAGTCTGCCACGAGTCCTGTATGGTGTCAGATATGGGAAACATTTTCTTAAAAACAGGAGGGGGAGTGAACGGAATACCTGGTCTATCCCACTCCTTAGTAACAATAGTCACGATCCTCTTAGGGACTGGAAAAACATCAGTGTAAACAGGACCCTCTAAGTATCTGTCCATTTTACACAATTTCTCTGGGACCACTATAGGGTCACAATCGTCTAGAGTAGCTAATACCTCCTTGAGCAATAAGCGGAGGTGTTCAAGCTTAAATTTAGGGCGTCATATCAGAATCTGTCTGAGGGAGCGTCTTTCCTGAATCAGAAATCTCTCCCTCAGATAACAAATTCCTTACCCCTACTTCAGAACATTGTGAGGGTATTCACAAAGACCCCTTAAAGTCCCTCAAAAAACGTTATATTTGTAATTAAACCAAAACGTTTTTTCCTATTAGTGTCACCAGTAACTATGAGTCCTTTATGCAAGCTTGGATTCCTCTTTTTACTGAATACAGCTTACCTTTCCCTCATGGGGATATTGCCAGCCTTTTCTAGAAATAACACAGTCTGTCTAGAAAAAAATAGACTGAACATACCTTAATGCAGTTTAGCCTGCAAACTGTTCCCCCAACTGAAGTTTTCCTGTACTCTTCAGCACTTGTGAGAACAGCAGTGGATCTTAGTTACAAAATGCTAAGATCATCATCCTCCTTGCAGAAATCTTCATCCCTTTTCTGCCAGAGAGTAAATAGTACACACCGGTACCATTTAAAATAACAAACTTTTGCTTGAGAAAATAAAAACTAACATTTTTATCACCACACTCACTTTACCCTTCCTAGCAGTTAAGTAGGCAAAGAGAATGACTGGGAGGCGGAGCTAAGGGAGGAGCTATATAGACAGCTCTGCTGTGGGTGCTCTCTTTGCCACTTCCTGTAGGGAAGGAGAATATATGTGTGTGAAAAAAGAGAAAAAAAATCTCTCTATTCTGATATATATATAGGCTTGAGATAATGAAAGTCTCCATAGCGAAGTAAAATCCAAAATTCTTTATTGTAATCCACTTGTGGTAAAATGACATGAGGGTGCCAAAGCACTTAAAAAGAAAACACACGTAAGCAACGTGTGTTTTCTTTTTAAGTGCTTTGGCACCCTCATGTCATTTTACCACAAGTGGATTACAATAAATAATTTTGGATTTTACTTCGCTATGGAGACTTTCATTATCTCAAGCCTATATATATATCAGAATAGAGAGATTTTTTTTCTCTTTTTTCACACACATATATATATATATATATATATACAGTATATACCGTATTTTTCGCTCCATAAGACGCACTTTTTTCCCTCTCAAAAGTAAGGAGAAATGTCTGTGCGTCTTATGGAGTGAATGCAGGCCCTGTGCTTGCATTTTTAGGCTAACTGGTACCGGGTAATTTTGTTGTGATGGTGTCATCTGTGATCCTGAATTGCTGCACAGTGTCTGCGGGAAGTGCTGCACAGTGTCTGCGGAAGCCTGGGGGCTGAACTGAGTGAAACGGAAGCTCCTGTGTAAAGGCCCGGGGATCTGCAGCTAGTACTGTGAAAGCAACAGGTGAGAGGATTCGCCCCCCCCTCGTGTTCAGTGAAAAACAAATCTGTCTTGAAAGATCCAGACGTTTAGGGCAATTGGAGCTGGTAATCAACTTCCAATACATTTATTTCAAACAGCTTCTATTACCTCGATCCAGACCGATATTCATGATAAATCCATTCAAAGAATTCATGGCAGGCTGTCCTCTCATTTTGTTTCTGCCTGCCATGAATACTTTAAATGGATTTATCATGAATACTGATCCGGATCGAGGTAATGGAAGCTGTTTGAAATAAATCTATTGAAAGTTGATTACCGGATTACGGTAGTTTATTAAAATTGAAATCCATAGTGGCAAAAAACATCCAGCATGTCCGCTGGATCAGCTGAGATCCACTGATCCGGCGGACATGCTGGATGTCTTTTGCCACTATGGATTTCAATTTTAATAAGCTCCAATAAAGTTTGATACCGGTATCTCCGGATCCTGACCTGCTTTGCATCTGGGGCCGAAATTGGACAGTCCGGAGGCAAGTTCTGTCAGCTACCGTAGCTATGAGCAGAAGGGAGTGTGTCACATGACCGGCACAACACAGAGGACCCGACAGTTTGATTTCTAGTACCGTAACACATACACTTCTCCCAATTGCATACCCTTAAGGTGCATTTCAGCACATTGATACATCATCCACCGATCATACACTACTACAGTGTGTGATATGAATATTCTTGTTTTGGTTTGGGATATTGTTAGGGTTAGGGATTAGGGTTAGGGTTTGGGGTTAGGGATTTGGGTTTAGGGTTTGGGTTTAGGTTATTAGGGTTAGGGTTGCGGTTACCGGTATTCGGGTTAGGGTTTAGGTTATTAGGGTTAGGGTTTAGGTTATTAGGGTTAAGGGTTAGGGTTTAGAGTTAGGGTTTAGGTTTTTAGGGTTAGGGTTATTAGGTTTAGGGTTATTAGGGTTAGGGTTAGCCCCCTCCCCTTGGCACATCAGGCATCATGAAATAGAAATTGTTCCCCCCAGGGCACCTAATGACATGTTACCGGTTAGGGTTAGGGTTAGCCCCCTCCCCTTGGTACATCAGGCATCATGAAATAGAAATTGTTCCCCCCAGGGCACCTAATGACATGTTACCGGTATATACCGGTACCGTAGTTACCGTAAACATACAGTCCTTTATTTAATGTATTTGTATATAGTATACCGGTATGTTTGATTTTAGCCACCAATTATGGTAGCAAGAGCTACTCAGGTGCTGAACCAAAAATGAGACAGCTCCTAACCTTATAGTCCTACTTTTTAAATACAGATAGCAAGAGAAGAAACAAAATTGATAATAGGAGTACAGTAAATTACCGTAGAAATTTGCTTAACATTGCATGCTCTGTCCGAATCATGAAAGAAAAAAATGGTGTTTCATATCCCTTTAACTAGCAATGAGGATGGTATGTACCGGTAATCATGGCGGGGTGGGGGGGCGGCAAAATGTATCCTCGCCGTAGCGCACTACCGTATATCCCAGAAAGTCCAGAAGTCAAAATCTACTGTATGTATAAATCCAAGATGCTTTACGGTATTTCATTTCAAACTTTAAAAGCCTCCATAAAACACTGCTATTCACCAAACACAATCACAGTGTGTACAGGTCTTATGGAGCGAATGTGTGTGTGCCCTGGAGCCAAATCGCCAAGTGGGTGAAAAGCAGGGAAGCATACTGAGATTGTGCGGCATGGAGGAGGGAAGGATGCAGAGTTGTAAATTCTTAGCGTACTTTAATATGGATGCAATTCTATTTGATTTGTGCCACCAGAGTGTGTTTTCTGAATTATGGTAAGACCATGCTCAGAGATAACGCAAATGGTCAGCGCTCAGTGGTAAACATTGGAGATAGTGGTACATTACTGACAGTTTCTTCATCACTGTATTTTCTTGCAGAAAACCTCTTCCGTACATACCGATACAAAGATGATAAAGCAGAAAAGAATAGCATATAAGATTCCTTTTAAACTAGAGGTAGTAAAATATGCAAAGGAGCATGGAAACAGAGCAGCAGAGAGACATTTTGGGCCACCTCCAACTGAAAAAATGATAAGAGAGTGGAGGAAACAGGAGGATCAGCTGCAAAAAGCGAATAAAAGTAAGCACACTTTGCGTGGGCATGCTGCAAAGTGGCCACAGTTAGACGTGACCATGAAAGAATGGATCACACATCACCGGAATAATGGCTTATCAGTCTCTACAAAAATGATAACATATGAAGCCAAACGCATTGCTGTAGAGAAAGGCATTCATGATTTTACTGGATCACCATCGTGGTGCTACAGGTTTATGAAGCGATGTGGCCTTGCTATGCGCACCAAAACTAGAATTGCGCAAAAAATGCCAAAAGAATATGAAAATAAGATTCTGTCTTTTCGTAAAATTTGTAATTGATGCTAGGAAGAAAAATGGGTTTGAAATTGGCCAGATTGGGAATATGGATGAAGTCCCTCTAACCTTTGATATACCATCTAATAGGACTGTTGATCTGAAAGGTGCCAAAACTATCACAGTGAAAACCTCCGGACATGAGAAAACCCATTACACGGTTGTGTTGTCTTGCTGTGCAGACGGCACCAAATTGCCACCCATGTTGATTTTCAAAAGGAAAACATTTCCAAAAAAAGTGATTCCAAGAGGAGGAGTTGTACATGTTCATGAGAAAGGATGGATGGACGAAAATGGAATGAGAATATGGCTTGAAAAAGTGTGGTGCAAACGTCCTGGAGGGCTTCTGAAAAAAACCTGCCTTATTAGTGCTTGACCAGTTTAGAGCACATATTAGCGAAACTACAAACAAGTGCTTTAAAGAAGTAAAGACTCATCTAGCTGTAATTCCGGGAGATATTACCAGTCAGCTGCAACCTCTCAACGTTTCTATCAACAAACCATTTAAGGTCTTTATGCGAGAAGAGTGGAACAAATGGATGGCTGCTGGTAATCATGATCTGACACCTACTGGACGAATGAAGAGGCTCTCTATCACTCAAGTTTGTGAATGGATGAAAACATCATGGCACTCAGTGAAGGAGGAAATCGTTGTACAGTTCTTGGGGTACACAGACTAGAAGAGTACTTGAAAGCTTAAAGTCTATCTTCATTTGTTAATGACACTGATGATGGTTCTTTATTCCACTGTTGACTGTTCTATTATTCTGTTATAGTTTATTAAATAGTTTACCACACCATTTTATTCAGAATATTTTTTTTCTTGTTTTCCTCCTCTATGGTCAGGTGCGTCTTATGGAGCGAAAAATACGATATATATATATATATATATATATATATATATATATATATATATATATATATATATATATATATATAGGAATAGATATACAGGTATAGGTAAATACAGATATATATATATAGAAATATGTATTTATAATAAAAAGGACATATACAGTAATGCACATAAATATTTAAACATATCTGCACACACACATATATATATACACACAGTATATACTGTATATATATATATATATATATATATATACACACACACACACATACATACACATATTTAGACATTTGTATGTATGTATCTGTGATTTTTTTTCTAATACCTGAGACTTCTTATCTTTGAGCCCTTCTAACTTTTTAATGTAATATTTTTTTTTTTTATCACACAGTGTTATTATGAGAGTAACTGTATTTATAAATGTATTTTTAGTGTTTTTTTGCGCAACTTTTTTGTTTTGTGTAACAATTAACCAGAGCTATGAAGTCGTGCTAACCCGACACGCGTTAAATTTGATTGTGTTCAAGCAAACACGTTTACTTATAACTCATAATATGCACGTTATTTCCGACATGCAAAATACCCCATATTGCTTGTGCACATCAATTAACAAACTACTCATAATCTAGCCTATAGTTGGGAATACAACAGGCAAAACAAGCTAATTTTGATGGCAAATCATAGGTGCAAGAGCTATTTGTACACTATTAAATACACTGCAGCAGGTAAAACAGATCATTGAGCTAAACGTGAGGAAAAAAAACCCCAGTAGATTTCCACTTTAAAATATTAAAGGGACAGTCAACACCAGATTTTTTTGTTGTTTAAAAAGAAAGATAATCCCTTTATTACCCATTACCCAGTTTTGCATAAGCAACACAGTTATAATAATACACGTTTTACCTCTGTAATTACCTTGTATCTAAGCTTCTGCTGACTGCCCCCTTATTTCAGTTCTTTTAACAGACTTGCATTTTAGCCAATCAGTGCTCACTCCTAGGTCACTTCACGTGCATGAGCTCAATGTTATCTATATGAAACACGTGAACTAATGCCCTCTAGTGGTCAAAATGAATTCAGATTAGAGGCAGTCTTCAAGGACTAAGAAATTAGCATATGAACCTCTTAAGTTTAGCTTTCAACTAAGAATACCAAGAGAACAAATCAAAATTGGTAATAAAAGTAAATTGGTAAATGGTTTAAAATTACATGCCCTATTTAAATCATGAAAGGTTTTTTGGACTTGACTGTCCCTTTAAATACCTTAAGATATTTAGCAAAAAAAAGTTATAATATAATTTTAATATTTATTTAACTTTCCATTATGGGTGTTCCAAGTCCCCTAAGTTTCTATATATAATGGGAAATGCTATGTTTTAAATGAGCTATTCCCCATTTAAAACCCTGTTTTTTCATATCTCATATGCTATGTAGAGGCCAGTGAGGGACTGAAATAATAAAGTTATTATGTAACAAAGCCATTTTTAACACTGCCATATCCCACACAGCCACTGTTTGCACACTTTAGCAACACTTTTGTATATGTCCCTAACTGTCCTCAGCAGAAGAGATTAGACAAGGGAAAACCTAGGTTTCAATATGGTGTTGTTGTTGCTTTAAAGAAGCTAACATTTTACATTTATTTCTTCAATATTTAAACAACTTATATAGGGGTTTATCACACACTCTAGTTTGATAATTATCAACGTGTTAATGGCTGACAAACTATTTTTAATGTTGACAGGATGACAATTTGCCATTTTCACTGTTTATTAGCACCACTTTTTCATTATTGCTTTTGTGAAAAATGGCCTTACAGTTAACACGTGCCAGTTCTGTTTTTATGGCCACTATCCAAATTCTCAATAATTAGTGACACATTTACAAGACCATTTTCACCTATCAAATTCAACAGCTAAACTGACTTGATAAACCCAGAACAAGAATTTCAATGTATTTCTGAGCTCTTTCCCATTCTCCACCAAATATTTTCTTTCATGATTCAGATAGAACATACAATTTTAAACAACTTTCCAACTTACTTACATTAACAAATTGGCTTAATTGTCTTGGTATCCTTTGTTGAAAGAGCAGCAATGCTCTACTGGGAGCTAGCTGACCACATTGGATGAGCCACTGAAAAGAGACATATCTACAGCCACCAATCAGCAGCTAGCTTCCAGTAGAAAATTGCTGCTTATGCTTTAGAACAGCGGTCGCCAACCAGTGGTCCATGGACCACTGGTGGTGCATGAGAAGATGTTGGTGGTCCTTGACACCATCAAGCAGGAATTGATCTCCTCTGATGGTGTCACCCCCGTCGCGCCGCAACTCCCTACAGTGCCTGGCTAGACATCAGTGAAAAGCGACAGAGTAGTTGAATTACAATCTCCCTACACATGTTGAGTAGTACCGCGCAACTTGCGTAGCTAGATTGTATTTTTAACTCCTCCCGCCCGGCGCTGCTCAGAGAAAGATGCTTCCATTCTAAAGCCAGCAGGGGTTGGCTGGAAATAGTGGAATTAAAGTATATAAAAAAGAAAATCTTAAAAAAAAATTCTCTCATATTTCATTTATTTCCTTCCCTTTACCGGTCTCTTTGTAGTAGTTTTCCTAATTCCTTCAGATTAATTTACATCAGTGTTTGTCTTCCTCCCCTCCATCTTCTTTTTTTTTTAAATTAATTATTTTTCATTCTAATAATTTTCCCGCGCACAAAGCCATTCCACCAGAATTCCAGTAATTGCCATCCAGCAGATCAGCCATATTCCACCAGTATTATAGTAATTGACAGTAACATCAGTCGTGGTTAGCTGACATCCATATTGGGAGCTTTCTGATATAAAGGTAATTTATTACTCCAATGTCTGTCCATGATCATAAGTAGTTTTGAATAATTCCTAACTGGGGAGGTAACTAGGAAGTCTTGTGGTCCTTTTAACATAATTATTTTTTCCCTAATTTCTGCCTCTCTGTTTCCAGCTCAAAAGTTGGCACTCACCCTTCATCTGTCATTTGGAAGTATTCTCTCAGTTTTGTCATTCATTTAGTTAATTCCAAAAAAATATTCTTAAAAATGTGTAGTAAATATATACATAATGTAAACTTAGCTATGGTTATACTAGTTGTGTACAGTATGTGTGTATATTTATATAAACACACACAAACACATTATAGAGGTTTGTACCTTTTAAAAGAAATTCATGTTAGTGGTCCATGGGATTCAAAATTGTGAGTTTAGTGGTCCCTGAGGTCCGAAAGGTTAGCAACCCCTGCTTTAGAACAAATTATACCATGGGAACAAAGAATATGAGGTCATTGTAAAGCTGTTTATAATGACATGCTGTTTCTGAATCATGAACATTTAATTATGACTTGACTGTTCCTTTAAGGCATTTTGCAAGTATTGGGCCACTTTTTATAAGTGATAAGAAGACAGAAATACTCCTTTAAAGTTCTATATTTATTTTGCAGATATTTTATTTACTTCAAAATTAATTATCTGCTGGATTATCTGGTGAAGTACCGTAATTGTAAACACATTGGATCAGTTTAGTGGAGGGCAAATGTTTGCGAGTGAGCGATATCGGGTTCGTTATCGTGCAGGCTAAATTGCGCTGGTATTACAAGTTGAAAGTAAACGCGATCGCTTGAGCACATTTTAAGTTAATGTTCTTCGGGTTAGCACATCCACAGAGCTGTGATTAACTGTTTTGTCACAAAACACATAAAAAATACCTTACATAGTACTGTTACACTTATAATAACACCATCTAATAAAAATTATTTCTAAAAATATTGCACAAAAAAGTTATAAGGGCTCAAAGATGAGGTCTCAGGTGTTAGAAAAAAAGGCAGGCAATGGGCTTTAACATTGAGATACATACATATACATGTCTAAAGATGTATGTATATATATATAAATGTCTATATGTGTGTACAGATGTATTTATGTGTTTATATGTGTATTTACAGACATATTTACACATATAAACACATACATACATATTTATTTATGCATTGGAGCCCTTTGCACTTAAAGGGACACTGTACTCTCTGTGTCTTTCATGATTCAGATTGAGCATGACATTTTAAGCAACTTTCTAATTTATTCCTATTATCAAATTTTCTTCATTCTCTTGGTATCTTTATTTAAAATGCAAGAATGTAAGTTTAGCTGCCGGCCCATTTTTGGTGAACAACCTGGGTTGTCCTTGCTGATTGGTGGATAAATTCATCCACGAATAAAAAATTGCTGTCCAGAGTACTGAACCCAAAAAAGCATAGATGCCTTCTTTTTCAAATAAAGATAGCAAGAGAACAAAGAAAAAATGATAATAGGAGTAAATTAGAAAGTTGCTTAAAATTGCTCTTTCTGAATTACAAAACATTTTTTTGGGGTTCAGTGTCCCTTTAAGTAGATGAAAACATCAAAAATTATTTTTATGCAATATTCATATTTAATAATGGTTTTAACTAGGGATTTACTGTAAATATTTCCCATTCCAATGTTCTGCACATAGCAGAATATGTTCTAAGTATTTCTTAATAGATATTCCTACATATATCTGTATATATCTATACCTATATACTGTATATATCATGTATGTATATATATATATATATATATATATATATATGAAAAAGAGAACAGCATAGATATATATTGTACCAAAATACCATCATATATATATATATATATATATATATATATATATATATATACACAGTATATAGAAATATGTATTTATGAATAAATAGAACATATTCTGCTATGTGCAGAACATTGGAATGTGAAATATTCACATGAGAATATGCGATCAGGTATGTGCGTGATTTGCGTTAGGTTTTTTCCACTTTTTTTGCTCCATTGACTTCTAGGGGGAATAGGTTATCCAGCGTGTGATATTCTAAGTTCGGTCTGACCTCTGGTCAATGAAGTCTAGCACAAAGTGCTACCGCAAGCTCGTGGTACCATTAACCAACCACTGGTAATGGTTGGTTATTTAACGTGCGCCATATACGGGCAAATTTGCCCATTTACGGGCACACGTTAAATTAGCACTCCAATCGTAATCTAGCCCAAAATGTTTAATTATATGAAGTCCAAAAAAAACTTTGCAATACACTTTCATTATTTATTTTTCCTCTAATTTAAATCTGAAAATGGAAGAGTCCACAGCTGCATTCCTTACTTGTGGGAAATACTGAACCTGGCCACCAGGAGGAGGCAAAGACACCCCAGCCAAAGGCTTAAATACCGCCCCCAATTCCTCATAACCCCAGTCATTCTTTGCCTTTCATCACAGGAGGTTGGCAGAGAAGTGTTAGAAGATTTCGGAGTAGTCTCTTATGGAGGGTAGTACTCTTCGAGATCGGACGGGAGTTTTAAGTAGTCCTGCCAGCATCTCAGTGAGAGTATGGATGAAAGTTAGAGTCCGGAGATGCAGGGAGAGTCTTTCTGCGAAACCATCCCAAATCATTAACAGCTCCATAGGCAATCAGCGTGGACAAGTTTCGCTGCCTGCTTTCTTCACTCAAGTCCATGTCAGAAGCAATGCTACTATCTGTCACACTTGAAGGGCCGTGTTCCTGTTCCACAGCGTAGATTCTGGTAAGATCGTTTCATATTTTATTCATGTATGATAATGCAAGAAGACAAGGTCACAGTGTGACTCCTTTTATCTGTATAGAATCAAGGGTTAATATCTCCTTAGAGGGATTATTTAACAGGGGGGAATAATCTTATATGTTTATTTGATTTTATGCTGCTTTATGTGTGAGATGTTATGGGATTATAGGCTGTTATGGAATATACAGGTTTCACTTTCACTTTGAGAGCCATGCAGCTTACAAGCTTGGCACGCTTTCTCATAGCAGGGACGGTCCTGCATTGTGCACCATGTGAATAAAATACAATGTTTTATTTCTCTAGTTCTCCGGTTATTGCACTAGCGATGGAGGATTCTTTACTTTAGAGGGCACTCCCTCTATTCCTAATGAGTAATTCCTGTTTAAATGGTGAGGAGGCCTTAGTTCCGACCCTTATGTTCCATATGCCTTGATAATGTGATAATATCCAACATGTTTGATTACCACAGAGCCGTCCACCTCTGAGGAGTTGTCGTTCAGTGAGGTGCGTACCCTACATTCTTATATCTCTACACATGCAGTTTTCCCGTAGCAATGCTGATCCTCCATCTGGAGGGGGCCTTTTTTCACCAGGCGTTACTGCGCAGTTCAGAAGGCGGTGTCTGCGGCCTTTAATGGTTTACCTCGCCCTGCTAAGCGCAAGGTTACATGTTGCATTCCTTCCCAGAGTACATCAGATAATTTATTAGATTTAACTGAGGGTTATCCGAGGATGAAGTTCTTTCTGAGACTTCAGAGTATGAACATTCTGGGTCGGGGTCTGCTGCCTCTAAACCTCCGGCTGCGGAGGAACCAGACTTTAGTTTAGGAATTTGCGCTTTCTTCTAAAGGAAGTTTTTGACAAATTCAGAGGTTCCAGAGGCCAAATTGCCTGATGAACCTTTAATTCCTAAATTGGATAGAGTTTGAGGACAGGGTGGTACCTTATCCTTTCCGGTTCCTATTAGATGGCAAACATTATTAAGAATTAATGGGACAGGATTGGATTCCTTTTCCCCCTCTTCTCCTTTTAACAAATTGTCCCCGGTCCTGGACTCTCAATGGAGTTGTGAGGTTCCGTCCCTAAATGGGATGGTGTTATCCTCACCCTTGCTAAACGTATTACTATCCAACTTGAGGATAGTTCTTTGTTTGAAGAGCCCATGGATAAAAAATGGAAACTCTGTTAAGAAAGATGTTTCAACATACGGGATATTTGTTTCAACCGGCCGCGGCTGTTGCCGCTGTTACTGGAGAAACTACCTTCTGGTGTGACCCCTTATAGGATTTGATCGGGTGTGGAGAATCCCCTCAACGTTACTCAGGAAAGATTTATGGCCCTGAGGGTTGTTAATTCTTTTATCTGTGCTGCTATTAGGCAGTTTATTTGCTTGAATGCTCTGGCTTCAGCTTTTTCTGTTCAGGCCCGTTGGGCCCTGGCTGAAGTCATGGTCTGCGGATATGACTTCTAAGTCTAGACTTCTTCCCTCCCTTTAAGGGAATGATTTTGTCTGGTCCATTTCTGGACTTAATTATCTCCACGGTCACAGGGGGCAAGGGTGCCCTCCTACCGCAAGAGTATATGAACTAATCTAAGGGAAGATTTTCGTTCTGATAAAGCCCATGTCAGCAGTCCTTCGCTAAGCCAGAGCAAACCAAGAGCTCTTGGAAGCCGGCTCAGTCCTGGAATAAATCCAAGCAGAGCAAGAAGGGCGGTCCCTGGTCCTCTTCTGGACCGTGTAGGGGGCAGTATGTCGCTCTTTTCAGTCGCTTGGTTCAGGGACGTGCAGGATCCATGGGTCCTGGAGGTCATAGCTCAGGGTTACAAGAGCCTATCACAGTTAGAGGTTTGGGATACTATTCAAACCTTTTTGTGGTCCCTAAGAAGGAGGGAACTTTCCATCCTATTCTGGACCTAAAGTGCTTAAGCAGGTTTTTAAATGTGCCCTCGTTTAAGATGGAGACAATAAGGTTCATTCTTCCCCTCGTTTGAGAGGGGTAGTTCATGACCACGATAGATCTGAAGGATGCTCCCTTCTCGTACCAATCCTCAAGGACCACTTCCAGTTCCTAAGGTTTGCATTCCTGGATCAGCACTTCCAGTTTATTGCCCTTCCGTTCCGTTGCCCTTCCGTTTGGTCTAGCTAGAGAAAATTTTCAAAGAGTGGACCATTTGGAATATCTCCTCTGTCTTCTTCGATCCCATGGATGGCAGATAATCTAGACAGCGGTTCTCTTGTATCAAGTACCAGGGTAGAATTCCTTGGGTACTATAATAGTCTCCATAGACATGAGAATATTTCTAACAGACCAGAGACGTTGCAAGCTAGCTTCAACGTGTCTGCCCTCCAGATCTCCTTAAGGCCATCTGTGGCTCGGTGTAAGGAGGCGATTGGTCTCATGGTGTCCAGCTGGACATCATTTCCTTGCCAGGTTTCACCTCAGACTGTTGCAACTGCACATGGTGAACTAGTGGAATGGTGATCATTCGGATCTGTCTCAACAGATTTCTCTGAATGAATCGCTCTCTTGGTGGTTTTGTCCGGATCACTTGTCCTCAAGACCATCTTGGGTGATTGTGACTAGGGTTGCGAGTCTGTCAGGATGGGGAGCTGTTTGGGGTGTCAAGAAGGCCTCTGGTCTCAGGAGGTAAAGCTCCCTCCTGATCTCATTTTGGATCTTCGAACAATATACAATGCTATGAAGGCTTGGTCTCTGCTGGTTTATTCCCAGTTAATCAGATTCCAATCAAACAATATAACCTTGGTGGCTTACATCAACCATCAGGGAGGAACGAGAAGCTTCTTAGTTTTGAGGGAAGTATCTCAGATTCTGGTGTGGCGGAGACCCGCATTTGTTCGCTGTCAGCGATCCACATTCCGGGTGTGGACAACTGGGAAGCGGATTTCCTCAACAGACGATCCTTTAATCCGGGAGAATGGTCTCTCCATCCCGAGTGTTTGCATTGCAAGACGAAGATCTTATAACGTCTCAATACCAAGCTACCCAGATAGGGGTCGAAATACAAGGATCCTCAGGCGGAGCTAACAGATGCATTAGCGGTGCCTTGGAGGTTCAATCTAATTTATCCTTCCGACCAATACCGCTACTTCCTAGTGTAGTGGCTTGAATCAAGCAGGCGTCAGTGATACTGACTGCTCCGTCTTGGCCACGAAGGATATGGTTCGCGGATCTAGTGGGGATGTCATCTCCTCAGTGGAAGTTACCTTGTCGCAGAGATCTGCTGACCAAGGTCTCTTTGTTCATCAATGTCTAGATTCTCTGAGACTGACTGCGTGGTTGAACGTTTAGTCCTAGCCAAGAGAGGGTTATTTTTACTCTCATTCAAGCTCTTAAGCTGGTTGCTCGTCACATCTATCATAAGGTGTGGAGGACCTACTTATTCTTTTCTCCAGGATGAACTGGAGAAGGGCTTTTCTGCAAGTCCCCTGAAGGGACAGTTTTCGGCCCTGTCTGTGTTACTGCACAAGAGGTTTGCAGAGCTTCCAGATGTGCAGCCATTTGTTAAGGCTCTGCTGGGATAAGACCTGTGTTTAGATCTAAGGCTCCTCCTTGGAGTTTAAATCTTGTCCTTAAGGTTTTGCAACGGGCTCCATTGGAGCCTATGCATGAAGTAGACATTACATTGTTGTCTTGGAAGGTTCCTTTTCTACTGGCTATTGCTTCTGCGCACAGATTATCTGTGATTGCTGCCTTGCAATGTGTCCCTCCTTATCTGGCTTTCATGCTGATAAGGCTGTTCTACGAACCAAGTTAGGTTTTCTTCCTAAGGTTGTGTCAATTCGCAACATCAATCAAGAGATTGTGGTTCCTTTCTTATATCCTAATCCTTCTTCGTCGAACGTTTACACCGCATTTCTGGATATGGTTTGTGCCTTGAAGTTCTATTTTCGGGCCACAAAGGAATTTAGACAAACCTCTTTCTCTGTTTGTTCTCTTTTCCGGGAAGCGTAGGGGTCAGAGTATCTCTTCGACTTCCTTATCTTTTTATGGTGAGGAGTGTCATTAATATAGCATAGAAACGGCGGGACAAATGCCTCCTCTGAGGATTACGGCTCATTCTACGAGAGCAGTGGTTTCCTCTTGGGCCTTCAAAAATGAGCCCTCTATGGATCAGATTGTAAGGAGGCTACCTGGTTCTCCTTACATACTTCTTCCAAGAATTTACAAGATGTTTTTGCTTCTGCTGAAGCAGCCTTCAGGAGAAAGGTTTTATAGGCTGTGGTGCCCTCAGATTAGGGTCCGCCTCTCTTTTTTCCCTCCCGTTAACATTCTGTGTACTCTAGAGCTTGGGTATATGTTTCCCACAAGAAAGGAATGCAGCTGTGGACTCTTCCCATATTAAGATGGAAAACATAAATAATGCTTACCAGATATTTTCATTTCCATCTGTATGGGAAGAGTCCACAGCTCCAGCCCGTGTTCTCCAATGGGTGGCCCTAAATTTATTTTTTTTTTCTTCTGGCACCTTTTTCACCCTGATATTTCTCCTACTGTTCCTTGTTCCCTTGGCAGAATGACTGGGGCTATGAGGAAGTGGGGGAGGTATTTAAGCCTTTGGGTGGGGTGTATTTGCCTCCTCCTGGTGGCCAGGTTCAGTATTTCCCCCAAGTAAGGAATGCAGCTGTAGATTCTTCCCATACAGATGGAAATGAAATTATCATGTAAGCATTATTTATGTTTTTCTAGATTCCACTGAGTTGCTATAAAGTAATGGGCGCTGACATTTATTAATTTACCGATCATGCAATAAAAGAGACTGTGCAAACAAGGCTATTTGGAACATATGATTATTAAGGTATTTGTCTAAAAGGGTTTCCACACAGCATTGTTTGCAATCTATATTTTATTTCCATATTCATATCTGTCCCTAACTGTCCTCAGCAAAGGAGAGAGGTAAATAGGAAACTTCTAGAAGCTAAAGTACTTTATAGAAACTACACCTTTACACATATAGCTTCAAAATGTAAACTAATATTATTGTAAAAATGGACATATACATATTATTCTGAGGCTAATCTTTGCTTTAAATACAGCATTTTGTCTACCATATATTTACTATTTAATAACCCTTTAAGGCATTTATATCTATTTTATTTATTAAATATATATTGGTTTTGGTCCTTAAAAAGTAGCTGTACTTATGCATCTTGATTTAGTGCTTACCTCCGGTGAATTGACTCTGAAAACTTAAGGCTTGCATAAATAAATTCTTTGACGTTTACGTAAATCTGAGGAACTGAATGTGACATTGGTAGTTTCTTTGGAAATGGATGCTAAGGAAAAAAAGAAGAAGAAAAAAACAGCATTAAAGGGACATAGGACATTTGTGGTAAAAAGGTAAAAAGTGTATTAATATAACCATCTTTTCTGTGCAACACTGGGGAATAGGAAATAAAGGGATTATCTATCTTTTTAAAAATAAAACATTTTGAGTTGACTGTCCCTTTAATAAATAAAACATAGTATCTAAATAGCTCAAAGGGACTCTGAACCCAATGAGTTCATTATTCAGATAGGGCATGCAATTTTAAGCAACTTTCTAATTTACTCCTATTATCAATTTTTCTTCGTTCTCTTGATTTCTTTATTTGAAAAAGAAGGCATCTAAGCTATTTTTTTGGTTCAGTACCATGGAAAGCACTTTATTTATTGGTTTGTTTATTGGTGGGTGAATTTATCCACCAATCAGCAAGAACAACCAAGTGTGTTTACCAAAAATGGGCCGGCATCTAAACTTACATTCTTGCATTTCAAATAAAGATACCAAGAGAATGAAGAAAATGTAATAATAGTAGTAAATTAGAAAGTTGGTTAAAATTGTATGCTCTATCTGAATCACAAAAGAAACAATTTGGGTTCAGTGTCCCTTTAATGTTTATTTATGGGCCAATATTTAAAGGGATATGAAACCCAACATTTTTATTTCATGATTCATATAGAGCCAGTGATTTTAAACAACTTTCTAATTTATTTCTATGATCAGTTTTTGCTTGTTCTATTAGTGTCTGTTGTTGAAAAGCAGGAATGTGTAAGGTAAGGTGTAAGGTAAAATGGGAACACACAAAAAATATAGACATAACTTCTCTACAGCTTTCTCTCTGGAACCCCAACATCACTATTATTATTATTATTATGACTACCATGTTTTACTTGAGAAATAGGAAGCATTCTTTTGAAAAAAACAAACAGGTATAGCATATACTAAATACATGTGAAATTTAAAGCATTACTTCCTATCCCTTTAAAAGGACATTGTACTATAAAATTTATTTTCCCTTATTATGTTCCAAATTACTTGTTGTACCTACTGCAGAGTATTAAATGTATGGGGAAATGTTCCTTCATGCTCATAGCAATGAGCTGAGCCTGCAAGTAGAGCAGACCTATAGCTTATGAAATGCTAATTATGGGTGGGGGGTATTGAATGATCACAACTAGCTATTTCAGATACAAATCCTCTCTTTCCCTCCTGTCCCTCAATGGGAGATTAATCAGTGCTACTGTCTCATGTTAACATAGTTTTTCTAAAGAGAAAATGTTTGTTACTCATATTTTCAGTAAAGGTGTGGATACAATAGGTAAAAATTCTTATTTTAAATAACAAAATAAAGGTGAAGCTGCTAGCAAACAATTAAATACACGTCAGCAGTACAATGTTCCATTGAGCATAAGTTATCTACCAAAACCACAAGACAAATATTTTCAGAAAAATGTTCACATACTTATTGCACATTGTTACACAAACTTTTATTTCCCTTTAAGCCCGGAATATCTACTAAAACAGATAACAAATATTTTCAAATACTTATCACACAGTGAGTACCTTCTCAATTTCTGGATTGTGGAACGGAAATTTGCTAATCACGATTTTATATTCATCTTCATTTGCTACAGGAATTGGACTATAATTATCTGCATCAAAAATATCCCTATAGTAATGAAGAAAAAATGTGTAAAGTTAGAAACATAGTTATCTACATTTTGTAAAACTCCATTTTAAAATGCAGTCAAATATGCTTTGTTCTTTTGTTGTCCTTTGTTGGAGGAAAAAACATGGTGGCTCATAAGATCTCACGTCTTTAGCAATCTTTAGCACTCTATAGCAGCATTGCTTGCATGTTACTTCTGCAGTGTGCATTTCCAATACTGAGAATTGGAAAAATCAAAATTTTAAGGGGGGGAGGGAAATATATTGCCACCTTTTTTTTTAATTATACACCATTCAAAATTTTCTATTACAATCTTAGGATATCTTATTTCCTTTAAGGGTATGACCAAGTGCCTTGTGGACATAAAGTATATAGGATTTTACATTATAGTGCTTTTTTTTTTTTTTTTAAAGCCTTGTTTTTTTAAAGGGACAGTAAATACCAATTTTTTTGTTGTTTAAAATGGTAGATAATCCCTTTATTACCCATTCCCCAATTTTGCATAATCAACATAGTTATAATACTATACTTTTTACCTCTGTGATTACCTTGTATCTATGGATCAGCAAACTGCCCCCTTATTTCAGTTCTTTTGACAGACTTGCATTTTTAGCCAATCAGTGCTTGCTCCTAGGAGCTTCACGTGCCTGAGCTCAATGTTATCTATATGAAACACAGGAACTAACGCCCTCTAGTGGTGAAACACTGTCAAAATGCTTTCAGAATAGAGGTGGCCTTCAAGGTCTAAGAAATTAGCATATATACCGCCTAGATTTAGCTTTCAACTAAGAATACCAAGAGAACAAAGCAAAATTGGTAATAAAAGTAAATTGGAAAGTTGTTTCAAATTACATGCCCTATTTAAATCATGAAAGTTTTTTTTTTTACTTGACTGTCCCTTTAAGTATGTAACAAAAATTGACTTATGTATTATTGTTTTCTAGTTCAAATGAGTACGAGAAAATTCCTACAGTAAACTACATGGCACAGGCTGATTTAAAGAAAAAATCTTTATGATTGAATCTAGTACCACAATTATACACACAAATTCCTAGATATAATTCTAAAGAGTGTATTTACTGTAATTTTCCTTTTTACAAAATGAGCCCAATTATTATTCTATTGGAATTTCTCAACCTCATACATCAATCGATTACATATAGAAACTTCAAAGACATGGAGAAGTCCAAGAATATTTTTATTATTGAGCTAGGTACACTAAAGTCAATATTAAACTTTAATGGTGCAGATAGAGTGTGTAATAAAAAAAAAAAAAAACTTTTCAATTTACTTCACTTATCAAAATGGGCACTTTCTGGGGCAACAAATCCTAGTGAAAATGTACAAGAGTTCATTGTATATATGTATATGTGCTTTCTTTTGATTGGCTGATGGCTGTAACATGATACAGGGGGCAGAGGAAATGGAAGTAACTTTGAAATTTGTCAGAAATAAAATCTTCTGATCATCAGAAAGTCAGACAATTGTTATTGTACTGTTTTTTTATTATGCATTTGTTGATTATTCAATTCTAATACATTTATTGTTCCTTACTAACGTAAATCAAAAGTAAATAGCTATAAGAAGACAAAATGTGTATTTAAAGGGACAATAAACACCTGTAATTAAACATTTTCTGCAGCCTTTAAATAGATTAATTTATCTGCAGCCTGAACATAATTAGAAAAGATTAACACCTTTTGTTGCAATTGTTTTTAAATGGTGAAACTCCACCCACAATTTCCTTAGTGGGAGGAGCCAATGCAGATTTGTGTCTGGAGAAGATGGGGCTTGCCACTGCCATTGTGTTAAAAAAATCTTCAATGTTTGGTTTCAGCAAATATTATAAGATAGCAAACTACAAATGAAGGACAGATATATGTCAGGTTAGGCTTGTGAAGATTGCCATGTGCTCTTCCAGTTTTTAAAGGGTTATGCACAATTAAAGGGACATGAAACCCAAATTTTTTATTTCATGATTCAGATAGAGCATGCCATTTTAAGCAAATATCTAATTTACTCCTATAATAATTTTTTCTTAGTTCTCTTGGTATCTTTATTTGAAAAAGCAGGAATGTAGTAAGCTTAGGAAACGTTTTTTTACGTTCAGCACACTGGTTAGCGCTTGCTGATTGGTGGCTATATTTAGCCACCAATCAGCAAGTGCTACCCAGGTTCAGAATCAAAAATGGGCTGACGGGTTTCGTATCCCTTTAAGGTCTGAATAAGATGTCCAGTCCCCCAACGTTTTTATATACATATACATATATTTATTTATTTTTTGTAGTTATTACCAGACTGTTCCTGAAACATGTCATTCACAGTATTTTATCGTACAGAATAATTTTGGACATTAATGAAAACTAATATTAAAAAAGGAGAAAGTGTGCTTATATGGTAGAAAAATTCGTTCAGCCAATTAATAAGTTTATCATTTTATAGTTATTACTAAGTCTTGTACTTACCTGAATATCCCAGCCCATTTCTTAAGAAGCGTCTCATTATATTTATCTCTTACTTCAAACAACAGATCAAACAATCTATTTACAGTAAAACCATAGCCCTGAAAGAAAAAAATGCAAACATAAATTATATTTGTATTGAGCTCAGTATAATCATCTTATGCAGCATTTTATGATGGGGAGACCACAAGCAAATGAACATATTGTTTACTAGGTGATAAGCCTGCTCAGAGGGAAGTCTATTGAAAATGACTGAAAATAATAAAAAAAATTATCAAAAAAATAAATAAAATTAAACCTAATCTAATACCCCTATAAAAATAACCCCCCCCCAAAATAAAAACACCCCCTAATCTAAAATAAAATACCAATAGCCCTTAAAAGGGCCTTTTGTAGGGCATTGCCCTAAGTTAAACAGCTCTTTTACCTTAAAAAAATACTGATTATCCCCTAACAGTAAAACCCCCCCACCCAACCAACCCCCCAAAATAAAAAATAAAAAGTTAAAACAAAGCTACCCATTGCTCCTATAGGGGTATTTGTATGGGCAATCTGCTCTTTTACAAACATCTCTTTTGTGCCCATAAAAAATAAAAAAAAATCCCTAATCTAAAAAAAAAAAACACCCTAAAAAAAAGTCTAACCCCGAAATAGGTACTCACAGTTTCTGAAGTCAGGCGGCGAAGGTCTTCTTCCAGGCGGTGAAGGTCTTTACCCAGCGCGGAGATATCTTCTTTCTTCGCAGCGTGGAGCAGAGGTGATTGCTGAGCGGAGATGACCATGGAGTAGGACCGGCGATCACGGAGGAGCAGGACCGGCCGTCGTGGAGTAGGACCGGCGTGGAGGATCCTCTTCATGTGGTCGCCGTCACATACTGAATATTGAATGCAAGGTAGCTTGCATTCCTATTGGCTGAAATTTTGAAAACAGCCAATAGGATTTAAGTAACTCTCAGCCTATTGGATGATTTAAAAATTTCAGCCAAAAGGAATGCAAGGTACCCCAATATAAATGGGGTACCTTGCATTCAATCTTCAGTGTGCAGCGGTGACCGCATGAAGAGGAACCTCCACGCCGGTCCTGTTCCACGACGGACGGTCCTGCTCCGTGGTCGGCGGTCATGCTTAACTGTCATCTCCAATCTGCGATCACCTCCGCTCTGCCTTCGCTCCAGATGAAGATAGAAGATGTCCCCGCGCTGGATGAAGACCTTCACCGCCTGGAAGCAGACCTTTGCCGCTGGACTTCAGGGACTGTGAGTACCTATTTCGGGGTTAGACTTACGCCTAGATTTAGAGTTCTGCGCTAACCGTCAAAACCAGCGTTAGGGGGTTCTAACGCTGGTTTTTACCGCCCGCTGGTATTTAGAGTCAGTCAGGAAAGGGTCTAACGCTCACTTTCCAGCCGCGACTTTTCCATACCGCAGATCCCCCTACGCCAATTGCGTATCCTATCTTTTCAATGGGATCTTTCTAACGCTGGTATTTAGAGTCTTGGCTGAAGTGAGCGTTAGAAAAGCCAGGAGTTAAGAGCTTTCTGGGCTAACGCCGGATCATAAAGCTCTTAACTACTGTGCTCTAAAGTACACTAACACCCATAAACTACCTATGTACCCCTAAACCGAGGCACCCCCACATCGCCGCCACTCTATTAAATTTTTTTAACCCCTAATCTGCCGACCGCACACCGTCGCCACCTACATTATCCCTATGTACCCCTAATCTGCTGCCCCTAACACCGCCGACACCTGCATAATATTTATTACCCCCTAATCTGCCCCCCCCCAACGTCGCCGCTACCTACCTACAATTATTAACCCCTAATCTGCCGACCGGACCTCACCGCTACTATAATAAAGTTATTAACCCCTAATCCGCCTCACTCCTGCCTCAAAAACCCTATAATAAATAGTATTAACCCCTAATCTGCCCTCCCTAACATCGCCGACACCTAACTTCAAGTATTAACCCCTAATCTGCTGACCGGACCTTGCCGCTACTCTAATAAATGTATTAACCCCTAAAGCTAAGTCTAACCCTAACTCTAACACCCCCCTAAATTAAATATAATTTTAATCTAACGAAATAAAATAAATCTTATTAAATAAATTATTCCTATTTAAATCTAAATACTTACCTGTAAAATAAACCCTAATATAGCTACAATATAAATAATAATTATATTGTAGCTATTTTAGGATTAATATATTTATTTTACAGGCAAATTTGTATTTATTTTAACCAGGTACAATAGCTATTAAATAGTTAATAACTATTTAATAGCTACCTAGATAAAATAATTACAAAATTACCTGTAAAATAAATCCTAACCTAAGTTACAATTAAACCTAACACTACACTATCAATAAATAAATTAAATAAACTACCTACAATTACCTACAATTATATCAACTAAACTACATTACAAAAAAACAACAAACACTAAATTACAAAAACAAACACTAAATTACAAAAAATAAAAAAAGATTACAAGAATTTTAAACTAATTACACCTACTCTAAGCCCCCTAAAAAAATAACAAAGCCCCCCAAAATAAAAAAATGCCCTACCCTATTCTAAAATAAAAATTGTAAAGATTTTTTACCTTACCAGCCCTTAAAAGGGCCTTTTGCGGGGCATGCCCCAAAGAATTCTGCTCTTTTGCCTGTTAAAAAAAACATACAATACCCCCCCCAACATTACAAACCACCACCCACATACCCCTAATCTAATCCAAACCCCCCTTAAATAAACCTAACACTAAGCCGCTGAAGATCTTCCTACCTTGTCTTCACCACGCCGGGTATCACCGATCCGTCCAGAAGAGGGTCCGAAGTCTTCCTCCTATCCGGTAAGAAGAGCTCCTCCAGAGGGTCCAAAGTCTTCATCCTATCCGGGCAGAAGAGGACATCCGGACCGGCAGACATCTTCATCCAAGCGGCATCTTCTATCTTCTTCCATCTGGCATGGAGCGGGACCATCTTCAAGCAGCCAACGCGGAGCCATCGTTCTTCACCGACGAACTAACGACGAATGAAGGTTCCTTTAAGGGACGTCATCCAAGATGGCGTCCCTCGAATTCCGATTGGCTGATAGGATTCTATCAGCCAATCGGAATTAAGCTAGGAGAAATCTGATTGGCTGATTGAATCAGCCAATCAGATTCAAGTTCAATCCGATTGGCTGATTGGATCAGCCAATCAGATTGAGCTTGCATTCTATTGGCTGATCGGAACAGCCAATAGAATGCGAGCTCAATCTGATTGGCTGATTGGATCAGCCAATCGGATTGAACGTGAATCTGATTGGCTAATTCAATCAGCCAATCAGATTTTTCCTGGCTTTATTCCGATTGGCTGATAGAATTCAATCAGCCAATCAGAATTCGAGGGACGCCATCTTGGATGATGTCCCTTAAAGGAACCTTCATTCGTCGTTAGTCCGTCGGTGAAGAAGGATGGCTCCGCGTCGGCTGCTTGAAGATAGTCCCGCTCCGCGCCGGATGGAAGAAGATAGAAGATGCCGCTTGGATGAAGATGTCTGCCGGTCCGGTTGTCCTCTTCTGCCCGGATAGGATGAAGACTTTGGACCCTCTGGAGAAGATCTTCAGGGGCTTAGTGTTAGGTTTATTTAAGGGGGGTTTGGGTTAGATTAGGGGTATGTGGGTGGTGGGTTGTAATGTTGGGGGGTATTGTATGTTTTTTTTTTTACAGGCAAAAGAGCAGAATTCTTTGGGGCATGCCCCGCAAAAGGCCCTTTTAAGGGCTGGTAAGGTAAAAGAGCTTTACAATTTTTATTTTAGAATAGGGTAGGGCATTTTTTTATTTTGGGGGGCTTTGTTATTTTTTTAGGGGGCTTAGAGTAGGTGTAATTAGTTTAAAATTCTTGTAATCTTTTTTTATTTTTTGTAATTTAGTGTTTGTTTGTTTTTGTAATTTAGTGTTTGTTTTTTTTTGTAATTTAATTTTGTAGATATAATTGTAGGTAATTGTAGGTAGTTTATTTAATTTATTTATTGATAGTGTAGTGTTAGGTTTAATTGTAACTTAGGTTAGGATTTATTTTACAGGTAATTTTGTAATTATTTTATCTAGGTAGCTATTAAATAGTTATTAAATATTTAATAGCTATTGTACCTGGTTAAAATAAATACAAATTTGCCTGTAAAATAAATATTAATCCTAAAATAGCTACAATATAATTATTATTTATATTGTAGCTATATTAGGGTTTATTTTACAGGTAAGTATTTAGATTTAAATAGGAATAATTTATTTAATAAGATTTATTTTATTTCGTTAGATTAAAATTATATTTAATTTAGGGGGGTGTTAGGGTTAGACTTAGCTTTAGGGGTTAATACATTTATTAGAGTAGCGGCGAGGTCCGGTCGGCAGATTAGGGGTTAATACTATTTATTATAGGGTTTTTGAGGCGGGAGTGAGGCGGATTAGGGGTTAATAACTTTATTATAGTAGTGGTGAGGTCCGGTCGGCAGATTAGGGGTTAATAAGTGTAGGTAGGTAGCGGCGACGTTAGGGGGGGCAGATTAGGGGGTAATAAATATAATATAGGGGTCGGCGGGGGTTAGGGGCAGCAGATTAGGGGTACATAGGGATAACGTAGGTTGCGGTGGTGTACGGAGCGGCAGATTAGGGGTTAATAATAATATGCAGGGGGTGGCAGATTAGGGGTTAATAAGTGTAAGGTTAGGGGTGTTTAGACTCGGGGTACATGTTATGGTGTTAGGTGCAGACATAGGAAGTGTTTCCCCATAGGAAACAATGGGGCTGCCTTAAGAGCTGAACGCTGCTTTTTTGCAGGTGTTAGGATTTTTTTCAGCTCAAACTGCCCCATTGTTTCCTATGGGGGAATCGTGCACGAGCACGTTTTTGGAGCTGGCCGCGTCCGTAAGCACCGCTGGTATTGAGAGTTGCAGTGGCAGTAAATTATGCGCTACGCTCCCTTTTTGGAGCCTAACGCAGCCCTTCTGTGAACTCTAAATACCAGCGGTATTTAAAAGGTGTGGGGGGAAAAATACACGCGTAGCTAACGCACCCCTTTGGCCGCAAAACTCTAAATCTAGGCGTTTGTTGTTTTTTTTTTTTTTTTTGGGTGTTTTTTTTTTTTTTTAAGATTAGGGATTTTTTTATGGCCGCAAAAGAGCTGATTGGCCTTTTAAGGGCAATGCCCATAAAAATGCACCTTTAGGGGCAATGGGTAGATTAGGTTTTTTTAGACTTAGGTTTTTTATTTTGGGGGGTTGGTTGGGTGGGGTTTTTACTGTTGGAGGTAACTGGTAATTATTTTAGGTAAACGAGTTGTTTAACTTAGGGCAATGCCCTACAAAAGGCCGTTTTAAGGGCTATTGGTAGTTTAGTGTTAGTGGGGTTTTTTTTAGATTTGGGCTTTTTTATTTTAATAGGCAGCAAAAGAGCTGATTGCCATTTTAAGGGCAATGCCCATACAAATGCCCCTTTAGGGAAAATGGGTAGCTTAGGTTTTTTTAGTGTTAGTTTTTTTTTGGGGGGGGCAATGCGCTACAAAAGGCCCTTTTAAGGGCTATTGATAGTTTAGTTTAGATTAGGCAGTGTTTTTATTTTGGAGTGGCTTTTTTATTTTCATAGGGGTATTAGATTAGGTTTAATTTTTTTATTTTTGATAATTTTGTTTATATTTTCTGTAATTTTAGAATTTTTTTTTTGTAAATGAATCTTAGGTTTATTTTTAAATTAATGTTAGGATTTTTTATTTTAATTTTAACTTAGTATTTTTTTATTTTATATAATTGGGGTTAATTTAGGGGGTGTTAGGGGGCTTAGTAATTAAATTACAGGTAGATTACGAGTTGTGCGTATATGTGTTTTAACGCTGAAAAAATGGTAATTTCAGTGTTAAAACAGCAACGCAGCCATTACAAGTCTTGTCGGTATAGCTGTACCACAAGCTTTTTAGCCTGTAACTCAACATCAGTCCCGCACTCAAAAAATTACGATTTTTCATCGGTCTTCCATAGCGCAGCCATTATGAGTTTTGCGGTGAGGCTAAAAAGCTTGCGTTCCAGCCTATACCGACAACATCCGTTACGCCATCTGAGACCAGTAGTTATGAGTTTTACGCAACAAAACTGTTACATAAAACTCATAACTAAACTGTTATAAAGTACACTAAACACCCATAAACTACCTATTAACCCCAAAACCGAGGCCCTCCCGCATCGAAAATGCTATATTAAAGTTATTAACCCCTAATCTGCCGCTCCCAACATCGCCACCACTAATAAATTGTATTAACCCCTATTCCGCCGCTCCCTGACATCGTCACCACTATAATAGTCATTAACCCCTAAACCGCTGCCCTCCCGCATCGCAAACACTATTTAAATATTATTAACCCCTAATCTGCCGTCCGCGCACATCGCCCCCACTATACTAAAGTTATTAACCCCTATTCCGCCGCTCCCCGACACCGCTGCCACTATAATACACCTATTAACCCCTAAACCGCAAGCCCCCCACCACGAAATATACTAATTTAAATTATTAACCCCTAAACCGAAAGCCCTCCACATCGCAATAAACTAATTTAAACTAGTAACCCGTAAACCTAACGCCCCTTAACTTTATATTAAAATTACAATTTCCCTATCTTAAATTAAATTAAAACTTACCTGTCAAATTTAAAAAACTAAGTTTAAACTAACAATTAAACTAATATAACTATTAAACTAAAATTAAACTAACTACCAATTAAACAAAACTAAAATACACATTTAAAAAAATCCTAACACTACTATAAAAATTACAAAGTATCTAATTACAAAAAGTAAAAAATACTAAATTACAAAAAAATAACTAACACTAAATTATGAAAAATAACAAACGAAATTATCAAAAATAAAAAAGAATTACATCTAATCTAATAGCCCTATAAAAATAAAAAAAGCCCACCCAAAATAAAAAAAACCCTAGCCTACAACAAACTACCAATAGCCCTTAAAAGGGCCTTTTGTAGGGCATTGCTCTAAGTTAAACAGCTCTTTTACCTGTAAAAAAAATACAAAGACCCCCCCAACAGTAAAACCCACCACCCAACCAACCCCCCAAAATAAAAAAATGTAACTCTAACAAAAACCTAAGCTACCTATTGCCCTGAAAAGGGCATTTAGCTCTATTAAGAAAAGCCCAAACCCTAAACTTAAAAAATAAAACACCCAAAAAAGTTTACAAAATCCTAACACTAACCCCTGAAGATCCACTTACAGTTTCTAAAGTCCGGACATCCAGGCGGCGAGAAGTCTTCATCCAGGAGGCTCCATCTTCATCCATCGCGGGACCGGCATCTTCTTCATCACTGCGGAGGCGGAGCAGTCGATGCGTGGAGTCGGAGGTCCAGGCGAAGGTCCAAGGCGGAGGTCCAAGGCAGAGTTCCAGGCGGAGGTCCAAGGTGGAGGTCCATCGATCCGACATAGAGGTCCTCTTCATGTGATCGTCCGCTGCATACTGAGGATTGAAATGCAAGGTACCCCTTTTATACTGGGGGTACCATTGCATTCCTATTGGCTGAAAAATTTGAATCAGCCAATAAGAATTAGGGCTGCTAAAATCCTATTGGCTTTTCAAATCAGCCAATAGGATTTAAGCAGCTCTCATTCTATTGGCTGATTCAAATCAGCCAATAGAATGAGAGCTGGTTAAAGTACCTTGCATTTCATTCCTTAGTGAGCGGTAGACGATCACATGAAGAGGACCTCCATGCCGGATCGATGGACCTCCTCCCGGACTTCAGCCTAGACTTCCTCCTCTGCGCATCGCCGCTTCACCTCCGCAGGGATGAAGAAGATGCCAGTCCAGCGAGGGATGAAGATTGAGCTACCTGGATGAAGATGGAGCCGTCTGGATGAAGGTGGAGCCGTCGGGATGAAGATTGTTCAAGCGGGACTTCAACAACTGTGAGTACCCAAAGAGAGGTTAGTGTTTTTTTAAGGTTTTTGGGGGTCTTTTTTATTATTTAGATTAGGGTGGGCACTCTTAAAGGAGCTGAATGCCCTTTTAAGGGCAGTAAAAGAGCTGAATGCCCTTTTCAGGGAAATGCCCATACAAATGCAATGTTTTTTTAGATAGTTTTTTTTATTTTGTAGGTTTGGGGGGGGTGTTTGTAATGTTAGTTGGTCTTTGTTAATTTTTTTAGAAAAAGAGCTGATATCTTTAGGGCAATGCCCTACAAAAGGCCCTTTTAAGGGCTATTGGTAGTTTATTCTAGATTAGCTTTCTTTTATTTTAGGGTGTTTTTTTTTAAATGGGTATTAGAATAGGAATAATCTTTATTATTTTGGATCATTTGTTTGTTATTTTGTGTAATGTTTTTTTTTTCGTTTTGGGGTGGGTTTTTATTTTTAGATTAGGGGTTGGGCATTTCATAAAAGAGCTGAATGCCCTTTTAAGGGCAGGAAAAATAACTGAATGCCCTTTTAAGGGCAATGCCCATACAAATGCCCTTTTCAGGGCAATGGGTAGATAAGGTTTTACTTTATTTCTATTTTGTGGGTTTGGGGGGTGGGAGTTTGTATACTGTTACGGTGTGTTTGTTTTTCTTTTGTAGAGAAAGAGCTTATATCTTTAGGGCAATGCCCTACAAAAGGCTGTTTTAAGGGCCCACAAAAGGCCCTTTTAAGGGCCCTTGGTAGTTTATTATAGATTAGGGTTTTTTATTTTGTTTTTTTTTTGTGTTTTTTTTTAAAGGGTATTAGAATAGGAATCATTTTTATTGTTTTGGATAATTTTGTTTGTCATTTTTTGTAATGGTAGTTTTTTATTTTTTTGTAATGTTAGGTTTTAGTGTAAGGCCGCTTAGGTTTTATTTCACAGGTAAGTTTGTATTTAATTTAACTAGGTAGTTAGTAAATAGTTAATAACTATTTACTAACTAGTCTACCTAGTTAAAATAAATACAAACTTACCTGTGAAATAAAAATAAAACCTAAGCTAGCTACTATATAACTATTAGTTATATTGTAGCTATCTTACGGCTAGATTACGGGTTTTGCGTTATGAGTATAACGCTGCTTTTTCCCTACCGCCAGTATTACGAGTCTTGTAGGTATAGCTGTACCGCACACTTTTTTGTCCGTCATGCAACGTAACTACAGCACTTTTTAAAAAGTCCTTTTTTAATGGGACTTCCATAGCGCCGGTATTACGAGTTTGCCTGTCCGGCCAAAAAGTGAGCAGAACAGCCTATAACTACAAGATCTGTACCGTAAATTGAAAGTCAGTAGTTATGGGTTTTACGTTACAAAGCTGTAACATAAAACTCATAACTAAAGTGTTACAAAGTACACTAACACCCATAAACTACCTATTAACTCCTAAACCGAGGAGCTTCCGCATCGCAAATACTAAAATAAAATTATTAACCCCTAATCTTCCGCTCCGGACATCGCTGCCACTATAATAAACATATTAACCCCTAAACCGCTGCACTCCCGCATCGCAAACACTAGTTAAATATTATTAACCCCTAATCTGCTGCCCCAACGACACCGCCGCCACTATACTAAAGTTATTAACCCCTAACCCTAAGTCTAACCCTATCACCCTATAACTAAATAATTCCTATTTAAAACTAAATACATATTTACCTGTAAAATAAACCCTAAGCTAGCTACAATAAAAATAATAGTTACATTGTAGCTATCTTAGGTTTTATTTTTATTTCACAGCTAAGTTTGTATTTATTTTAACTAGGTAGACCAGTTAGTAAATAGTTATTAACTATTTACTAGCTACCTAGTTAAAATAAATACAAATTTACCTGTAAAATAAAACCTAACCTGTCTTACACTAACACATAACATTACACTACAATTAAATAAATTACATTAATTAAATACAATTAACTAAATTACAAAACCCCCCACTAAATTACACAAAATAAAAAAGAAATGATCAAATATTTAAACTAATTACACCTAATCAAGTAGCCCTATCAAAATAAAAAAGCCCCCCCAAAAGAAAAAAAAACCCTAGCTTAAACTAAACTGCCAATAGCCCTTAAAAGGGCCATTTGCGGGGCATTGCCCCAAAGAAATCAGCTCTTTTACCTGTAACCACCCACACAACCAAACCACCCAAATAAAATCATATCTAAAAAACCTAAGCTCCCTATTGCCCTTAAAAGGGCATTTAGCTCTTTTTCTTTGCCCAAACCCCTAATCTAAAAATAAAACCCACCCAGTAAACCCTTAAAAAAACCTAACACTAACCCCCGAAGATCCACTTACAGTTTTTGAAGACCGGACATCCATCCTCATCAAGCCGGGAGAAGTCTTCATCCAAGCGGGCAGAAGTCCTTAACGAAGCCGGGAGAAGTCTTCATCCAAGCGGCAAGAAGTCATCCTCCAGGCGGCATCTTCTATCTTCATCCATCCGACGCGGATCGGCTCCATCTTCAAGACATCCGGCACGGAGCATCCTCTTCATACGGTCCCAGCCGTACACTGAAGGTTCCTTTAAATGATGTCATCCAAGATGGCGTCCCTTGAATTCCGATTGGCTGATGGTGAAAAAATCCTGATTGGAACAGCCAATAGAATGCGAGCTCAATCCTATTGGCTGATTGCATCAGCCAATAGGATTTTTTCACCTTTAATTCGGATTGGCTGATAGAATTCTATCAGCCGATCGGAATTCAAGGGACGCCATCTTAGATGACGTGATTTAAAGGAACCTTCAGGGTACGGATGAGACCGTATGAAGAGGATGCTCGGCGCCGGATGTCTTGAAGATGGTGCTGCTCCGCGTCTGAAGGATGAAGATAGAAGATGCCGTCTAGATGAAGACTTCTGCCCGCCTGGAGGACGACTTCTTGCCGCTTGGATGAAGACTTCTCCCGGCTTCGTTGAGGACTTCTGCCCGCTTGGATGAAGACTCCTCCGGCTTGATGAGGATGGATGTCCGGTCTTCAAAAACTGTAAGTGGATCTTCGGGGGTTAGTGTTAGGTTTTTTTAAGGGTTTATTGGGTGGGTTTTATTTTTTGTGCAAAGAAAAAGAGCTAAATGCCCTTTTAAGGGCAATGCCCATCCAAATGCCCTTTTCAGGGCAATGGGGAGCTTAGGATTTTTAGATAGGATTTTATTTGGGGGGTTTGGTTGTGTTGGTGGTGAGTTTTACTGTTGGGGGGTTGTTGTTGTTTTTTTAACAGGTAAAAGAGCTGATTTCTTTGGGGGCAATGCCCTGCAAAAGGCCCTTTTAAGGGCTATTGGCAGTTTAGTTTAGTTTAGGCTAGGGTTTTTTTTATTTTGGGGGGCTTTTTATTTTGATAGGGCTATTAGATTAGGTGTAATTAGTTTAAATATTTGATAATTTCTTTTTTATTTTGTGTAATTTAGTGTTTATTTTTTTTTTGTAATTTAGTTAATTGTATTTAATTAATGTAATTTATTTAATTGTAGTGTAATGTTATGTGTTAGTGTAAGACAGGTTAGGTTTTATTTTACAGGTACATTTGTATTTATTTTAACTAGGTAGCTAGTAAATAGTTAATAACTATTTACTAACTAGTCTACCTAGTTAAAATAAATACCAACTTAGATGTGAAATAAAATGTTATGTTAGGGTGTTAGGTTTAAACGTTACTTTTTTCCCCCCATAGACATCAATGGGGCTGCGTTACAGAGCTTTTTATTTCGCGATCGCAGGTGTTAGTTTTTTTTCTGACCCGCTCTCCCCATTGATGTCTATGGGGAAAGCGTGCACGAGCACGTCAAAACAGCGCTTGTATTTTGTGTGGTATGGAGCTCAATGCAACCATATCGCACGCACAAGCCGGCTGTTTCAAAACTTGTAATGGCAAAGCTATGGAGGGTCAAAACCAAATTTTGTTGCATTCATTAAATACCCTCTAGCGTGCATAACTCGTAAGCTACCTGTTAGTTATTTGAGTTTGGGGGGGTTGGCGGTTTAGGAGTTAATAGCTTAATTAGGTTTATTGTGATGTGGGTGGTTGGTGGTTTAGGAGTTAATAGGTTAATTAGGTTTATTTTGATGTGGGGGGGTTGGCGGTTTAGGAGTTAATAGGTTAATTAGGTTTATTGCAATGTGAGGGGTTGGCAGTTTAGGGGTTAATAGGTTAATTAGGTTTATTGCAATGTGGGGGGTTGGCAGTTTAGGGGTTAATAGGTTAATTAGGTTTATTGTGATGTAGGAGGTTGGCGGTTTAGGGGCTAATTACTTTATTATTTTGCGATGTGGGAGTTGGCGGTTTAGGTGTTTGTTAATATTTCTTGCGGGCACTTAGGTGTTTTATTTGTTATACTTTGTGCAGGTAGTTAGGTTTTTTTTGTTATACTTTGTGCGGGCGGTTAGGTTTTTTTATTATTTGGTGCGGGCGGTTAGTTTTTTTTTTTTATTATTTTGTGCGTTTGTTTGCCTACGCTGCATCCAGGTGGATTCTGAAAATGGCAGGGTGGTGAAAGAATCGCTGCATCCAGGTGGATTCTTTTGGCTGCGCGCGCAGCCAACATTCCTCTTTGGATGCATGCGCAACTGTCGACGGCGTCGGGCGCGTTACAAACGCGATTATAGTATACATATAAATGCTATCAGGCTAAAAATAAAGCAATTTCAAAAATCTCACTGTTGGTGATCTTAAACTATTGCTTTTTTTAAAATGATTTATTGTAGCTTTCAGAGTACAGAAAATACAAATTTAAAAGTACAACCATAGACTTATTTAGTATTTGCAAGCTTGACATTTATCAGACATCAGTCTAAGCTGTCTGGTAACATCCTTCAAATAAGTATTAAATGAGGTTTGTACATAATCTCTATTTTTGACCAATTACTAAGGTTAAAGGTACAGTCTTCTCGAGAATTTGTATAGTTTAAAAAGATAAGTTAGATCTGTAGGGTTTATGTTAGGGTATAAGAAAGTTTTTTCAGATTTGCATTTTAGCCAATCAGTGCTGACTCATAAATAATTCCTCGGGAGAGAGCACAATGTTATCTATATGGCACACATGAACTAGCACTGTCTAGCTGTGAAACCGGTCAAAAAGCACCGAGATAAAAGGCGTCCTTCTAGGACCTAGAAAAACAAAATTTATGCTTACCTGATAAATGTATTTATTTCCGGATATGGTGAGTCCACGGCTTGAGTAATTACTGTTGGGAATATCACTCCTGGCCAGCAGGAGGAGGCAAAGAGCACCAAAGCAATGCTGTTAAGTATCACTCCCCTTCCCACAAACCCCAGTTATTCGACCAAACGAAAATGGAGAAAAGTAGTAACACAAGGTGTAGAGGTGCCTGAAGTTTAGTAAAAAAGACGGTCTTATCCGGAAATAAATAAATTTATCAGGTAAGCATAAATTATGGTGAGTCCACAGCTTGAGTAATTACTGTTGGGAACAAATACCCAAGCTAGAGGACACGGATAAATAGGGAGGGACAAGACAGGCAGTCCTAAACAGAAGGCACCACCGCTTAAAGAACCTTTCTCCCAAAAGAAGCCTCAGCCGAGGCAAAAATATAAAATTTGGAAAATTTGGAAAAAGTATGTAAAGAAGATCAAGTTGCAGCCTTGCAAATTTGTTCAACAGAAGTTTCATTTTTGAAAGCCCAAGAAGAGGAAACAGCTCTTGTGGAATGAGCCGAAATTCTCTCAGGAGGTTGCTGTCCAATGCCTTATAGGCATGAAAAATAAGATAAGGGGAATCACACTGTGAGACTCTTCGAGCAGAAGAGATAGCAACAAGAAACAAAACCTTCCAAGATAACAAATTAATGTCTATGGAATGCAATGACTCAAACGGAGCCAGCTGTAAAACTTTAAGAACAAGGTTAAGGCTCCAAGGAGGAGCAACAGCCTTAAATACAGGCCTGATTTTTACCAAGGCCTGACAAAAAGATTGCACATCTGGCACATCCGCCAAACGTTTATGTAGTAAAACTGATAAAGTAGAAATCTGACCCTTCAGGGTACTGACTAACAATCCCTTCTCCAGGCCTTCCTGAAGAAAAGATACAATTCTAGGAATTCTTATTCTACTCTAAGAGTAGCCCTTGGATTCACACCTATAAAGATATTTACTTCATATCTTATGGTAAATCTTTCTAGTAACAGGCTTGCGAGCCTTAATCATGGTCTCAATGACCGACGAGATTTGGATGAAGGAAGGGACCATGAATAAGGAGGTCCTTCCTCAGAGGTAGTCTCCAAGGTGGGAGAGATGACATCTCCACTAGGTATGCAAACCAGATCCTGCGAGGCCATGCAGGGGCTATTAGAATCACTGACGCCCTCTCCTGTTTGATACGAGCAATGACTTGTGGAAGGAGAGCAAACAGAGGAAACAGGTATGCCAACCTGAAAACCCAAGGAACCGCCAGAGCATCTATCAGAACGGCCTACGGATCTCTTGACCTTGAACCGTACCTTGGAAGCTTGGCATTCTGATGTGACGCCATAAGATTTTACTCCGGCACCCCCCATTTGAGGACTTAGCTGGAAAACACCTCCGGATGGAGTTCCCACTCCCTGGGATGAAAAGTCTGTCTGCTCAGAAAATTCGCTTCCCAGTTGTCTAATCCTGGAAAGTGAAGGGCAGATAGACAGCAATTGTGGGTCCCTGCCCACTGAAGAATCCGAGTAACCTCCTTCATGGCTAAGGAACTCTGAGTTCCTCCCTGGTGATTGATGTAAGCCACAGAGGTTATGTTGTATGACTGGAACCTGATAAACTGGGCTGAGGACAACTGAGGCCAAGCCAATAGAGCATTGTAAATTGCCCTCACCTCCAAGATGTTGATAGGAAGATCAAACTCCTCCCGAATCCAAAGGCCCTGAGCTTTTAACGAGTTCCAGACTGCTCCTCAGCCCAGCAGGCTGGCGTCCATTGTCACGATCACCCAGGAAGGTCTCGGAAAGCATGTGCCCTGAGACAGATGTTCCTGAGAAATCCACCATGGTAGAGAGTCCCTTGACGACTGATCTAACTCTATTCTAGATCTGCATGGTCGCCATTCCATTGTCTGAGCATGCACAACTGGAGAGCTCTCAAATGGAATCAAGCAAAAGGAATGATGTCCATGGAAGCCAACATCAGACCGATTACCTCCATACATTGAGCCACTGAAGGATAAGAAGTAGCCTGAAGATAGAGACAAGAGGAAATGATTTTGTTTTTCCTGACCTCTGTCAGAAAAATCTTCATCAATAGAGAATCTATTATGGTCCCTAAGAACACTACTCTTGTAGCAGGGGAAAGGGAGCTTTTTCCAGATTCACATTCCATCCGTGGAAAAGAAGAAAAAACAATATCTCTGTGTGAGATTTTGCTTGTTGAAAAGGTGGCACCTGAACCAATATGTCATCCAGGTAGGGTGCAACAGCAATTCCACAAGGAGGGATTACTGCCAAAAGAGCCCCCAGAACCTTTGAAAAAATTCTGGGAGCTGTGGCTAGACCAAATGGAAGGGCCACAAACTGGAAATAGTTGTCCAGAAAGGCAAATCTCAGTAATCTGTGATGGTCCCTGTGAATAGGAACATGAAGATACGCATCCTTTAGGTCTATGGTTGTCATGAACTGGCCCTCTTGTACTAAAGGAAGAATGGAGCATATAGTCTCCATCTTGGAGGATGGAACTTTGAGAAACTTGTTTAGACACTTCAAGTCTAGAATGGGACGGAAAGTTCCAACTTTTTTGGGAACCACAAATAGGTTGGAGTAGAACCCAAGACCCTGTTCCTGCACTGGAACTGGAACAATCACTACCAGGGAGGAAAGATGTTGTATACATTTCAAGAACGCCTCTCTCTTTATCTGGTCTGCAGAAAATCCTAACACTACAAAAAGTATCTAATTACAAAAAATAAAAACTAACTAAATTACAAAAAAATCCCACTAAATTACGAAAAATATAAAATTATCAAAAATAAAAAAGAATTACACCTAATCTAATAGCCCTATCAAAATAAAAAAGGCCCCCCAAAATAAAAGAAAACACTAGCCTACAATAAACTACCAATGGCCCTTAAAAGGCCCTTTGTGGGGCATTGCCCCAAAGATATCGGCTCTTTTACCTGTAAAAAAAAACCACAAACACCCCCCAACAGTAAAAGCTACCCATTGCCCTGAAAAGGGCATTTGTATGGGCATTGCCCTTAAAGGGCATTTAGCTATTTTACTGCCCAGACCCTAAACTAAAAAAAAAACCACCCAAAAAACTCTTAAAAAAACCTAGCACTAACCCCCGACGATCCACTTACAGTGGTTGAAGTCCCGCTTGAACGATCTTCATCCAGCTGGCGAAGTCATCATCCATGCGGCAAGAAGTCTTCATCCAGACGGCCTATTCAATCTTCATCCAGCCGGGCAGGTTAGGTTTTATTTCAAAGGTAAGTTTGTATTTATTTTAACTAGGTAGTTATTAAATAGTTAATAACTATTTACTTACTAGTCTACCTGTGAAATAAAATAAGCTAGCTACAATGTAACTATTAGTTATATTGTAGCTAGCTTAGGTTTTATTTCACAGGTAAGTATGTATTTAGTTTTAAATAGGAATTATTTAGTTAATAATTGTAAATTTAATTTAGATCTAATTTAATTAGGTTAAAGTTAGGGGGGTTAGGGTTAGGCTTAGGTTTAGGTGTTAATAAAGTTTAATTTAGCTTGTTGCGATGTGGGGGGCTGGCGGTTTAGTGGTTAATAGGTTTATTTAGTTAGTAATTGTAAAATTAATTTAGATATATTTTTATTATGTTAAAGTTAGGGGGTGTTAGGGTTAGGTTTAGGGATATGTTAGGGTTACATTAGGGTTAGGTTTAGGGGTTAATATAGTTTAATTTAGCTTGTTGCGATGTGGGGGGCTGGCGGTTTAGTGATTAATAGGTTTATTTAGTTAATAATTGTTAATTTAATTTAGCTATAATTTTATTATGTTAAAGTTAGGGGGTGTTAGGGTTAGGTTTATGGTTATGTTAGGGTTACATTAGGGTTAGGTTTAGGGGTTAATATAGTTTAATTTAGCTTGTTGCGATGTGGGGGGCTGGCGGTTTAGGGGTTAATAAATGTAGTATAGTGGCGGCGATATCAGGAGCGATATCAGGAGCGGCAGAATAGGGATTAATAACTGTAGGCAGGCATCAGCAATGTTGGGGGCAGCAGATAAGGGGTGTTTAGATCTGTAGGGTTTATGTTAGGGTATTAGGTTTAAACAGTATTTTTTATTTCCCCATAGACATCAATAGGGCTGCGTTATGGAACTTTTGTTTCTGCGATCGCAGGTGTTAGTTGTTTTTTTTGCCGGCTTTCCCCTTTGATGTCTATGGGGAAATTGTGCATGAGCAAATCTCAGCAGCACTTTGATTGTGTGTGGTATGGAGCTCAACGCAACCATATCGCACGCAAAAGGTGTATGTTTGAAAACTTGTAATGGCAGCGCTATTGGAAATTAAATAACGTAACTTTTGTTGCGTTCGTCAATTTCTTTATAGTGCTCAAAACTCGTAAACTAGGTGATTTGTAGCAATAACATGTTTTTTCCCTTTAAGGTTTCCTTGTATGAGCAATGCACTTGAACACTTAAGTTGCATGAGTTGTTGTTTAGGCTAAATAAGTTTGTGGTCTTATACATAATCACAAAAAAATAGCCACAGTGCAATTTGAGCTTGTTGTAACCAACCTCACAGGAGTCATGTGCTCTATTTCCTATGCTACCCAGGCCATATATAGTTTATGAAGCAGTTTTTAATTTCAGAATAATACCAAAGAAATTTAGACACTTGATCTACCTGAGATCCAGCAGAATAAAAATTCACAAATGAGCTACTTAAGCAAATAATCTAATTCACAGGTTGTTATATTTCCTATAGGAATTTTTACACAGAGAGAGAAGCACTCAGCCAAGAACGAAGAATGGCTCAGTAGCTTGTTCTTTGTTCACCACATGGGAACAGCCAAATTCTGACTTTAACAGAGGAGAACTTTTCTGTAGTATATCAGTCTGATCCTGTTTAAAAAGAACAGTCCAGTCCCAAAATACCAGACAATCCTAATCTGAACAAGGAACATGGCAACTCCAGATGATTGCTTTGGCCTTCTATGGACATGGTCAGTAAGGGGCAGCCACATCCCTCAAGGCTCAATGGGCAGAGAGATCACCTCTGGTTTACCCCATCAGGATCATAATACAAATATACACAATGAGAAATGCTTAGTAAGGAAAGGGAAACAGTTCAGTAGCTTGTTCTTTGGTGGGTCACCACCTGGGAGTAGCCTCTTTTAGCTCAACTGTGCCTTTCATAGAGGAGAACTTTCCTGATTTATATCAGTCTGATGCTGCCTAAAAAGTAAACTCCAACCTCCAAAATACAGGCAATCCTCCAAACAAGGAACATGGCAACCCCTGATAATTGTTTAGGCCTTCTATGGGTCTTGTCATTTAAGTGTAGCCATATCCTTCCAGGCACTTTGAACAGAATGTCCATTTCTGGTTCCCCTCCTCGCCCTAAGGAATATGGCTGGACATCACTGACGAGGCCCACAGAAGGCCGAAAAAATCATCTGGAGTTGCCATGTTCCTTTAGGATAGTTCTACTTTATTTTGCTATTAATGTTATGGGTAGCATTTATTACATTAATAATAACATTATTTAGCTTGCCTCAATACAAAAAGAAAGCAGCTTGATCCTCCTTTTCCTACAGAGCACCACAATTATGGAACAACCTCCCGCACACTTTCAAACCTTCCCCAAGCCTAATATCCTTTAAGAGATTCCACTCTGCATATCTGAAAACAGAATGCACCTGTCATGGTTGATTGTATATTTCCTACCTACCTACTCCTGTTCTATGTTAAATTTTGCATATATTATGTATTAATATTGTTTTTGTACCATCTTGTATCAATGCAATGTTTCGTGGACCCAGAACATACTTGAAATCGAGAGAAATCTCAATGTATCATCCTGGTAAAATATTTTATAAATAAATAAATTTAACTAAAGCTTAGTGCAGCAATTTTGTTTTTTCCACCTTATTTATAGCTCCACGGTGTACACAATCAAATCAGTAATACTGGATTGTTTTTCCATTACAGAAAGAAATATGGTTTACTTCATATATGCACAAAATGAAAAAAATAAATACAGTTACATAAATAATACAATATACCTTAATCAATATAAATGTCTTGAATTAAGCACAGTAAAAGCTCTTAACTGCTAGATATTAAACAAGCATACACAGTGGAGGGATTGTACATATTATAAGAGACACAGAAACATAAAGGACCCTAAAAAAATAACTGAGTGCCTATACCTTCATATCTTTTACACTGTACAGGTCAAGTAGAGATATTTAACATACTTTAAACAACTGAAAAAAAAAAGCAAAGACTAAGAGAAAAAAAAAAAAAAGGAGGAAAAAGGACAGGTAATGTTGGGCAGGATGGGGTAGGAAGACCCTCTCTCTCAGCCCACCTCCCTGAAATTTGATACCCAACGAGGGGGGGGGAATATCTCATACAAAACAAGATCCGCAAAACTCTTGGAGCTCAGAAACGGAGTTAACATGTTTTTTTTTAACTAGCAGCGGGTAAGACTTGATTATTGGTAGCCACCCACAGATAAATTTGCTAATTTTATTTTCTGATTCAAACTGAGGGGGATATTTATCAAGCCGTCAACCTGAAATATGCTGGAATTCTGCAGCGTAATTGTGGTGAGCTTGATTCAACCTAGTTATCAAAGCCTACAGACCGGCAAAATTTGAAATCTGTGACGTAACATACAATCCGCCAGTCTCAATCCGACACAGATCGATGCTTACGTCATTACAGATGTTCCAAATACACATTCGGCACTATTTGACACTTTTTCAAAGTTATCAAATAGTTAACAGGTACGCTCGCGGCTATTCCGGCCCAGCGTACCTGGTTTTCAATCTGCCACCATGGAGGCCGCGGATGCCATAGGAATCAATAGGAGTCTGAAAGCAGCAAAAGCTTATGTTCGATGCTGCCAGATATCCCATTGATTTCTATGGTAGAAAACCAGTAACGTTTACACCTCACACCCTAGCATAAATCCCGAGTCTAAACACCCCTAATCTGCCGCCACAACTAAATAAAATGTATTAACCCCTATCCCGCCACTCCCCGACCCCACCGCAACAAAATAAAAGTATTAACCCCTATCCTGCCGTTCCTGGACCCCACCGAAACAAAATAAAAGTATTAACCCCTATCCCGCCGCTCCTGGACCCCACCACAACTAAATAAAAGTATTAACCCCTATCCCGCAGCTCCCCGACCCCACCACAACTAAATAAAAGTATTAACCCCTATCCCGCCGCTCCCCGACCCCACCGCAACTAAATAAAAGTATTAACCCCTAAACCCCTGGCCTCCCACATCACTACCACTAACTAAACCTATTAACCCCTAAACCACCAGCCCCCCACATTGCCATAAACTAAATTAAGCTATTAACCCCTTAACCTATCAACCCGCTAGCTTTACATTAAAATTACAACATCCCTATCTTATAATAAATTTAAACACCTTTAGAATTAAAATAAACTATATTAATCTATTAATTAACTTACCCTAACTATTATACTAAAAATACATTAAACTACCAATTAAATTAACTATATTACATATTTAAAAACCTAACCCTACTCAAATTATTTAAATCTACAATTAAAAATTTCTAAATTACAAAAAATAAACACTAAGTTACAAAAAATAAAAAACCACAGTATCAAAAATAAAAAAGAATTACACCTAATCTAATAGCCCTATCAATATAAAAAGCCCCCCCAAAATAAAAAACCCCTAGCCTACAATAAACTACCAATGGCCCTTAAAAGGGCCTTTTGCGGGGCATTGCCCCAAAGAAATCAGTTCTTTTACCTGTAAAAAAAAATACAAACACCCCCCAACAGTAAAACCCACAACCCACATTACCAAACCCCCAAAATAAAAACCCTATCTAAAAAACCTAAGCTCCCCATTGCCCTGAAAAGGGCATTTGTATGGGCATTGCCCTTAAAAGGGCAATTAGCACTTTTACTGCCCAGACCCTACCCTAAAAATAAAACCCACCCAAAAAACCCTTAAAAAACCTAACACTAACCCCCGACAATCCACTTACAGTTTTTGAAGTTCCGCTTGAAGGATCCATCCAGCCGGCAAGAAGTCTTCATCCGGGCGGCCTCTTCCATCTTCATCCAGCCGGCGAAGTCTTCATCCATGCGGCCTCTTCTATCTTCATCCATCCGGCGAGGAGTGGGTCCATCCTGAAGACATCCAGCGTGGAGCGGGTCTATACTGAAGACATCCGACGAGGAGCTCCTCTTCAATACAGTCTCCGCCGTAAACTGGATCTTGAATGCAAGTGACGTCATCCAAGATGGCGTCCCTTGCATTCCTATTGGCTGAAAGGTTCCAATCAGCCAATAGGATTTGAGCAGCTCTCATCCTATTGGCTGTTCCAATCACATTTTTTAGTATAATAGTTAGGGTAAGTTAATTAATAGTTTAATATAGTTTAATTTAATTGTAGGATAATAGTTAGGGTAGGTTAATTAATAGATTAATATAGTTTATTTTAATTCTAAAGGTAAGTTTAAATTTATTATAAGATAGGGATGTTGTAATTTTAATGTAAAGTTAGCAGGTTGTTAGGTTAAGGGGTTAATAGCTTAATTTAGTTTATGGCGATGTGGGGGGCTGGCGGTTTAGGGGTTAATAGGTTTTAGTTAGTGGTAGTGATGTGAGAGGCCAGGGGTTTAGGGGTTAATACTTTTATTTAGTTGCAGTGGGGTCGGGGAGCAGCGGGATAGGGGTTAATACTTTTATTTAGTTGCGGTGGGTTCGGGGAGCATCGGGATAGGGGTTAATACTTTTATTTAGTTGCGGTGGGGTCGGGGAGCATCGGGATAGGGGTTAATACTTTTATTTAGTTGCGGTGGGGTCCAGGAGTGGCGGGATAGGGGTTAATACTTTTATTTAGTTGCGGTGGGGTCCAGGAGCGTCGGGATAGGGGTTAATACTTTTATTTAGTTGCGGCAGGGTCCGGGAGCGGCGGGATAGGGGTTAATACTTTTCTTTAGTTGCGGCAGGGTCCGGGAGCAATGGGATAGGGGTTAAACATCTTAGTATAGTGGCGGTGTTTAGTGACAGGGTATAAATAAAGTTGGTAAAAAGCTGAATAGCAGCGAGATTGATGACAGTTAAGAACAGTCCGCTGCTCATCGCCTCGTACTTGGTGCGCGGCTTTTTGACGGCTTTTTTTTTATAAATATGGAGATCGTATTCAGGTTTAGCGGCCGCGATGTTAGGCAAGCGTATTGGTGCCGTCGAATGCAAGAAAGTTGACGGCTTGATAGATAGGCCTCTGAGTGTGAAATGCTTCATAAATAATTTGGGACTTAATTTCCTTGAGAAAAAAACAAAACGAGGGAGCGGGGAAAAGCCTGCCAATTCTTAGTAATAAGATATCTGGCTGTGAGAATAATAGTTATAATAGAGTATAAATATTGGGGGCCAGTATAATTATGAATCCTTAAGAAAATCACCTCTTCTAAGGACAATTGTATCGACAATTTAAATAACTGATTAACCCAATAGTGAATTTTCTGTCAGAATTGTGAAATTTTTGGACAGAACCAGAACATATACACTAAATTGGCATTGTGGCAGCAATATCGTTAACAGGCAAATACTTGTGTAGGGTAAAACAGAGCCATCCTAGATGGAGGGATATAATCATTATTAATTAGCTTAACATGGGATTCTTTCCAGCTCGTAGCGATCACACATTTATTTACTAATAGCAAGCTCTGACTGATCATATCTGGGATAATGGCTGGAAAAGAGCACGCCCAGACCATACATATTTTGTCCATCAAAACTATGCTTTGTTTGGCTAGCATAGCATAAGATCATACACAAGAGAGATTGAGGTGTTACCAGTTCTAAATTTCTTAATACATAAATTAATCTCACACCACTCAGTTATCAGGTCTGTTACCAGATTCCGACTTAAAATGAAATGCCGAAGCTGAAAAGAAGCGAACAAATTATTCCTAGGTAAATTGAAATGTTGAAAAAGAATATCAAAGGGGGATATATGCTGACTTTCGGAGACTAGTTGACATACAAATTGAAGACCATTCTCTTCCCATTTTTTGAAAACTTTATACTGAATTCCAGGTATAAATTCGGGATTACCTCTAATAGGTAAGAAGTTTGAAAAATAGGGAACCACTTCCAAGATAGCACAAAACTTTTTCCCAGGCGAGCACCACATTTTTAATTGAAATCAGCGATTGAATCTTATGAGAAATATTTTTAACCTAGCAAAGTAAAATAGCCTTTAAAGAGAAAGGGGCGATGCAGAAACTTTCCAGATCAATAGTAGCAAAATTATTAGAGTCTGTAATCTAGTCCAGCGCTATTTTAACTAGCGTATTGATGTTATAAAGTCTTACATTCGCCTGCTGAAGTCTTACAGCCTGCTGAACCCTGTTTTTGCATCAACCTAAATAATGAGATGCAAGGATTTTTATTTCCCCAAATAAACTTAGAATGGCAAGAATAAAATTTCCGCAAACCCGTGTTTGTGAGAGAAAGTGGTAAATTATGAAATGGATATAATATCCATGGGAATTGTTTTGATCAGATTAACTCGTGCAGAGATAGATAGGGGAAAGGAAGCCCAGAGCTCGAGATTTTTTTTAATCTTCTATAATAATGGGTGAAAATTTAAGTTATACCATTTTTGTGGATTCCTAGGAAGACAGATACGCAAATATCTAAAGCAATCTACTACCTTGAAGGGATGGTGCTGGCAACTTGGCCAGTCTCTAATCACCCACAAAAGTTCACTTTTTCCAAAATTAATTTTATACCCGGAAAAAGAGCTAAATTCAGAAAATAATTGCAGAATTAGCGGGATAGTTTGCGAAGTAATATGCAGAAACAAAAGCAAATCATCCGCATAAAGAAGAGTTTTCAATTTATGTGCCCCCATGGCAACTCCAGTCAGATTATCTCTTAACCAGATAGAAAGTCGTTCTAATTTGATATTAAAGAGAAGGGGTGACAGCGGGCATCCTTGTCATGTTCCTCTACCGAGCGTTATTTCTTGGGGATAACATCCTGTTAATAAGTAGATATGATACCGGATTTTTATATATTTTATGAATAAAATGGAAAAATTGCTCTTGAAATCCAAACTTTTCCAAGGCCCTGAATAGGTATTGCCATGTGATAGAATCAAAGGCTTTTTTTGCGTCTACTGTGAGGAGTGCTATTTCTGAATGACTACCTTTTCTTTTAGATTTATCCATATTCCACATATAATCTAGGAGCATAACCACTTTACAAATATTTTTAGCGGATTTCCTACCTGGCATAAACCCGGTCTGATCCGAATGGATGATCTTATCTAAACCCTTAGCCAATCTGGCTGCAATAATTGATGTAAAAATTTTATAGTCAATGTTAAAGACAGAAATTGGTCTATAAGACCCTAGATCTTCTGACTCCTTATCTTTCTTTAAAATTAGAGTAATATTAGCAGCAGAAAAATAATTAGACATAACATTATTCGATGAGTAATACTCATTATACAATCTTTCTAACGTATAATTAATCTCCTTAGTTAAATTTTATAGAATTCTGCTGGCAGGAAATCAGGTCCTGCTGCCTTGTTTGATTTAGTTTATTTTATTGCTTTAGTAATTTCTTCTCCTGTAATAGTGGAATTTAATACTCTTAAATGTTCTTCAGAGATCTTTGGAAGTGTAATTTTTGCCCAGAAGATATCTAACTTGGAACGATTAATATCAGTTTCATCATACAGTTTTTGATAAAACCTATAAAATGCTTTGATGATATTTTCAGAATCTGTAGATCTTTCATTACCTGACTTAATTGCTGTAATATAGTTCTTACTCTTTCTGTTTTTAACCAATTTAGCAAGATATTTTGCTGAACTACCATGATACCCTCTAAATTGTGTATTACATTTTAATTCCTCTCGGTGTGATTTCTTTTTTTAAAAACACGTCTCGGTTACTTCTAGCTTCGCAATATTTGTTCCAATTAAATACAGTTGTTTCGTTATAATATCTTCTTAAAGCATTTTTAACTTGATTTGCGATTTTCTATAGTCAGTTTTGCCGTATTAAAATTTTCAGCACAGGTGCCGTTTTTAACAAGTAAAAGCAGCTATTTTAAATGACATAATAAAGGAAAATTAGGTATTTGCAAACAATTTAAAACACATCAGCAGGTAAAATAGATAACTGGGAACTCATTAAACAGAACATTTTACTGTACAATGTCCCTTTAAGCATACTGCAAATGTTGAATTTTATTTTATATTTTATTTGCTATTAATGTTATGGGTAGCATTTATTACATTAATAATAACATTATTTAGCTTGCCTCAATACAAAAAGAAAGCAGCTCGATTCTCCTTTTCCTACAGAGCACTACAATCATGGAACGACCTACCGCACACTTTCAAACCTTACCCAAGCATAATATCCTTTAAGAGATTCCTCTCTGCATATCTCAAAACAGAATGCACCTGTCATGGTTGATTATATATTTCCTACCTGTTCTATGTTAAATTTTGCATATATTGTGTATTATTATTGTTTTTGTATTTTATTGTACCCTATTGTATCAATGCAATGTTTTGTGGACCCAGGAAATACTTGAAAACGAGAAAAATCTCAATGTATCCTTCCTGGTAAAATATTTTATAAATAAATAATAAATAAATAAATAAATAAATTTAACTAAAGCTTAGTGCAGCGATTTTATTAAAAAATAAAGATGTCATCTTTATTTTTTAATAAACTACACTAGACAGTATTTTGGGGCCATTTGGGGCATATTTATAAAATTAACCAGAGATCTAAACTCTGGTTAATTTTATAAGAACTAATTGCTACCGTGAGCTCTCAGCAGCAACCAGCCACTTGTAATAGCTGATTAATTATCGCACTCCCACAAACGGGCAAATTTGCCCATTTGCGGGAGCTCAGTAATTTAGCGTTCAACTTGTAATCTAGCCCTATGTGTCGTCCTACTGGGATGGTGCTGCCTTGTTTTGGAGCTTATCGTGCCCACTCCACTGTACCCCAGGCAGTTATGAGGTGGCTTAAATGTGAGCAGCATGTAAAAGTTTCAAAACAGCTGATCAGAGGGGTGTGAAAATGCTCAGCAGCTAAGGGGTTAAAAGAATAAAAATGCTATTTAAATTGCTTCCATATAGGCTGTACCTTATAGTATCAAAATCAGTTGTCTACCGTTTGTCTGTGAATTAAAGGTCACTGACTGCATTTTTAACTATTCTAACTTAAAGGGACAGTAAACACCTTGAGATTTATATACAGTATATATATAAATGTTTAGTTATGCATAATTAAAGAACTCTGCAATATCTTTTCATTGTTTATTTTGTCCGCTTTTCATGTATTTCACTAGCGTCACTACACACTATGAAAAATGATTACTCAACAAAGAGTATTATCTGCAGAAGCATTTAAGGATTATGATCACTGCAAAAATATGCGGACCACCATACGAAGTTCCAAAATCGATATACATTGAAACAAGCGTTTGTAATCAAACCTATATTAGGATAAATACTTTTCGAAAAAATTTCTCAAAATGTATATAGTTAAATTGATGATAAAAAGATTATATATATATATATATATATATATATATATATATAATCAGAGAGGAATTACTTGGTATTTCGGCGCTAGACTGACCGTAATAAGCGGGATAAGACTGATATACTACAGGAAAGTTCCACTCTGTGAAAAGCATTACTGGGCTAAAAAAAAGTTGCACCCAGGTAGTAAATCGCCATAGACCCGGCTAACAATGCTATTGAGCCAGTTGTTGGTTCCTGTGAGTGCGCTTCTCTCTGTATATATTTATATATATATATATATATTTATATATATATATATATATTTATATATATATATGTGTGTGTGTGTGTGTATATATATATATATATATATATATATAATATAATATAATATAATATAATATAATATAATATATATATATATACAGAACAATAAACAATGAAGTCTCAGGATTTTTCAAACGTGCCAAGTTTAATTGACGTTTCGGGGATGTATCTCCCCTTCTTCAGAACAAATAAATGCCCATCGTTAGGTATGAGAAGAATCTCACACAGACCCCCCAGGAGAGGCAGGTAACATTTGACAACAATATAATCATTAATTTAAGTTCACATATGCTAACTGTAGGTGAAGAATCTCTTCTAAACAGGGACTTGTCTTTTGTCCCTAGCCACAACCTGGGTGAACTTGACTTTATGATTGACAAGGATTACAAAGGATTTTAAAAATCAAGGAATACTTTCAGTCCACTATGAGTACTCAACCACAAGGTTTTAAAACTACAAAAAAAGATAATTTGTTGGATACGGTTAACTATAGTGCAGGCAGGTACTAAAACCTACATTAGAATGGTACAAAATGACACTTGTGACATGCACAAAGGATTAAAATGGAAGGAAAACCTAATTAGGATTGAAAGAGAAGCCATTAAAATCCTTAGAAATTACACATCTTTGACCATTTGCCCTGCTGACAAGGGAGGAGCAATTGTGTTACTGAATTATGAATATTATAGACAAGACATTATGAAACAATTAGATGACCAAGGGACCTAACAGAAGTTGTTTTTTGATCCCACATCTAAATTTAAGGACCAATTGGATACCTTAGTTAGGTTTGGATTTGAACAAGGTTTTCTCACTGATAAACTAAAAGATTTCATGATCACTAAATATCCAAAAATACCAATATTGTACACGATTCCAAAAATCCATAAGTCCCTCAATGAGCCACCAGGCCGCCCTATATTTTCAGCGAGAGATTCCATACTTCAACCTGTGGCTCAATTTTTAGATGATCTACTACAACCAGTTGTTAGGGATGAAAGATCATATCTACTTGACACAAATCACCTGTTGGGTACACTTAAACAGACCAATATCATGGAGAATGATTTACTGGTCACACTTGATGTGAATAATTTATACACCATCACCCCCCATGACATTGGCCTGACAGCTGTCAAGGAAACTCTCAAAATGACTGATAAGTATGTAGGTCCACCCACTGAATACTTACTACAACTACTTGAATTTTGCTTGAAGAAAAACTATTTTATATTCGAGAAATCATTCTTTCTCCAAACATCTGACACGGCTATGGGGTCAAACGTGGCCCCAGCCTATGACAACATTTTTATGACAAGTTTCGAGAAGGAATATCTGTGGTCCCAGAATATGTCTCCTGTAATTTTTTACAAGAGATACATCAATGATATTTTATTAGTGTGGAGGGGCGATGAAAACAGCCTACATGAGTGGTTCACCCAGTAAAACACTACACCGACCACAGTAAGATTTAAAATGAACTACAGCACATCTTCTATACAATTCCTTGATTTGTTAATTTCTAAGAAGGGAGACAGGCTTGAAACTACATTATACCTGAAACCCACAGACCTCAATTCACTCCTTAAAGCAGAAAGTTGCCACCCACCCTCATTAACAAAGGGAATTGTTAAGTCCCAAATGATCTGCACAATTAGGAAGAATTCCAACACAGATAAAGGGGTCTCACACCTACTTGGTATGAAGACCAAATTCCTCAGCAGAGGGTACAAGTCAAAAGTAATTGATCCTATCTTTGAACAAATCAAGGGACTCGCTCAAGACGATGTCTTTCAAACGTTGACTCAAAACAAAGATAAAGAATCAAAATTAATTATGATTACCACATTTGCTCCTATTACAGCTAAATTGGGCCAAATAGCCAAAAAACACTGGACAATCTTACATTCAGATCCAAAACTGACATTTGTCAAATTAATCACCTTCATGGTGAGGTACAAACGAAATGCTAATATCCGTGACCTTCTGGTCAGAACTGATCCTGTAAGTTCCTATGAAACTGCCACTAAACCCAACATTAGGGGCTGCTATAAGTGCACAAACTGCACTACATGCAATGGATTAATAGCCACAAAAAATGTAAACACCCACACAACAATAAAAAATATACCATGCAACATTCCATAACGTGCACTACGGAATATGTAGTGTACATGCTGTTTTGTCCGTGTGGGAAACATTATATTGGAAAGACCCAAGGGACACTAAGGGAGTGCATGGCGAACCACAGGTTGGCCATGAGACAGGCCATTGAGAAGGGACGGTCAGACCAACCAGTGGCACGCCACTGCATGGAGGCAAAACACCTTGTGGCATATTTAAGAGTTATCATGATTGACCACGTCCCAAAACCTTTGAGAGGTGGAAACAGGAACAAAATGCTTTTCAGGAAAGAGGCAGAATGGATTTTGAGACTGGACACTATTGTTCCAAAGGGACTGAACTCTATGCCAGATCTGGGTAGTCTTAAGTAAACAAAGCTGATATTGTGCAGTCGGGTTTTGGGCAGCAGATGTATAATTCTTGGTGGGTTTGATGTAGGATCCTTGGTGCCTTTAGACATCAGGTATCTGCATCTGTTTACCCACCATAGGTTCTACCCCAGAGTTTTATAGACCCTGGAGTGGACCCTACGCATAACAGAGCATTCATATTTCCTGCAATAGTACCCTTAGAATACCCACATTGGTTCTGCACGCCTGTTAGCTACATACAGCAATGTTTTAGCCATGATATCTACATGAGACATCTTTCTGACAAATTAACCCTTGTTGGATCTGCAGTAGTTTAATAAATAATATTGTATGACATATATACATTTATTAAGGTGTACCATGTTAGTGATATAACTAACAACACAGACTACTATATATTCTTTTAGTATAGTCTGTTGTTCACAGCCAGTACTATAATACTAATTTTAATTTATACACAACTCTGAGAGCACATAGGTACCAAGTTTTTAAGGTACCCATTTACTCACATACGTTTGCACATTTTTTGAAAGAATTATCAGCATAATTTGCTGTTAGATACACATAGACTATGTTATTATTGTGTGCCGTTCACATGGTTTATTATTTTGAATAATGTGTACGTATAAATAGCTTTACCTATGTTGTGTCACTGGGATATGACCCACTTCCGGCTTCGGGAACCGGCTATCCACAACTTACAGAAACTACGATGCCCCACTTCCAGTTGACATGAATAATGTCACTTCCGGCTACGTTAAGGATACTCAGACCGGAATCTATAACAACAAGTGTTGACATGGCACATAAAACACAGGTTTATAACTGCTATCTATGTATATAACATAGTGTTTTTGTTTGAGATGTTGATGTGTTTGTTACATATTATGTGAGTTTCCAATGTATGTAACGCCGGAAGTGGAAGTGGTTTGGCGATTTTCTCAGTGTCTGCAATGCTTGATTTTTGGAGCCTTTCTCAGAGGGGAGGAGGTAATCACTGTTTATTTTTTTCCTTATTTAAGAGGGTGTTTCACATCATTTATTTGTTCGATCCGGTTAACTATTTGAAAAATCCTGAGACTTCACTGTTTATTGTTCTGTATATGCTTTGAATGTAAGCACAGGTTGTTAACCCAGGAGGGCGGATTCATAATTGATTTTAAATATATATATATATATATATACATACATACATACATACATACACACACACACACACACACTTCTACAGAACAAACTCTCTGTATACATTTATGGGTCAATTTATTAACGTGCGAGCGGACATGATATGAAGTAGTGTATCATGTCTGCATTTATTATTGCACCAACACTGTCGGCATTTTAGCATTGCAGATTTGGGTGTCAATCAACCCGATCGTATTCAATCGGGTTGATTTCTGTCCGCCACCTCAGAGCAGGGAGATAGGTTATGGAGCATCAGTCTTTAGACCGCTGCTTCATAACTTCTGTTTTACGGGACATCAAGCTCCAGACGGGGCTTGATAAATTGACCCCCTATAGTTAAATAGATTGAAACGGCTCATTCATTGGTGTCTCAGACTGGTTCTTATGCACTAACAAATCTAATTAGAATCGTACCTGTAAAAATCAAGATAACACTGACCTGTAAAGTATCAGCAAACACAACGATCAGATTCTTCAGCTCCAAAACAAGATCAGGGTCAGTGCAGTATGACTGAAAATAAATTGAATTTGTTAAGAACATTATCAATTATTGCACCTTTAAAACTATGCAGCACAGTAAATAAGAAGAAATATGTGGTTTTATATTCAGCTAAAATGCACCACTTTGAATAATATTACAGCATCCAAAATATTCTTGGTTAACCCTTGTATTACTAGTAAGAAAATCAGTATTTCTTTGACACAACTCCCAAAAACAAATGGGCAAATCTTAAAGGGACACGAAACCCAAAATTTCTCTTTCATGATTCAGATAGAGCATACAATTTTAAACAACTTTCCCATTTACTCTATTAGCCAATTTGCTTCGTTCTCGGCATCCTTTGTTGAAAAGAATACCAAGGAGGGTTCAGGAACTGGGAGATAGCTGCTGATTGGTGGCTGCACATATATGCCTCTTGTCATTGCCTTACAGATGTGTTCAGCTTGCTCCCAGTAGTGCACTGCTGCTTCTTCAACAAAGGAGACCAAGAGTATGAAGTCAAATTAATAATAGAAGTAAATTGGGAAGTTGTTAATAATTGTATGCTCTGTCTGAATCACAAAAGAAACATTTTGGGTTTCATGTCCCTTTAAGAATGTTGCCGGTCCTAGTTCTTACAATAAATTATTATTTGGAATCATATGATCCCAAGACATATAGGGATTTGGGGAGAAAATAAATGAGGAAGGATTTCATAGTGTGAATTAGGCAGCAAAAGCTTATCTATCATAGAGCAGCTAATTTATTGTTTGGCGTTTTTCCATCTTCTTCAAAGAGGTGTAAAGTGAAAAAATGAGTTTTGTTAGAAAATTAGACTCCGAACATTTCCGGAGATTTTTTTTTTTTAATAGGAAGCACTAAGCACATCTCTGGCTGCTTCTTTAGATCCATTAGTATTGTATTAAAGGGATATGAAACCCACATTTGTTCTTTTATGATTCAGATAGAGCATGCAATTTTAAGCAACTTTCTAATTTACCCCCATTATCAATTTATCTTCATTGCTTTGGTATCATTATTTAGAAAAGTAGGAGCCGGACCATTTTTGGTTCAGCAGCCTGGGTAGCGCTTGCTGATTGGGGGCTACATTTAGCCACCACTTAGCAAGTGCTACCCAGGTGCTCAACCAAAAATGGGCCGGCTCCTAAGCTTACATTCCTGATTTCCAAATAAAAATACCAAGGGAACGAAGAACAATTGATAATAGGAGTAAATTAGAAAGTTGCTTAAAATTGCATGCTCTATCTGAATCATGAAAGAAAAAAATTTGGGTTCATATCCCTTTAATAATACACTAACTAAATGTTTTGCAAAGACTAATAGCATATTATTAATATCTTTATTTGTAATTTAACACAAAAAACATACAGGGGATACAATAAATAAAAACAAGGCATGTAAAGGGTAGATAAACAGGCGGATTAGAGTGCTTTGCTTCTTAGATAGTTTGCAATCAGAATGATGAGTTATAGGTTTAGAATTACATTTATAGTGTGATTTTATCATACTGAAAGATAAACATTTTCTCTCCTTTAAAGGGATATAAAACAGTCTGTTTCATTTTTAAAATAAAAAACACTAAGCAGTGTGTTATATCTAATAGAAATCATCAAAAAAATTATTTTTCCTCATTTTAAAAGTATTTTGCCTTTTATTTTAAACTTCATTTGTGCAGGGTCCATTAATTCCTGTCATAACCTCACAAGGGGGCTGTGGTCTGTACAGGAATGTAAAGTAGTATTTTTTTTTTCTTTGAAGTGTTGATAGGAGACACCTATCTGCTAGCTGCAACCAGTTTATTGCCCATGTTCAGTAGAGATCATTTGCTGCAAAAATCATGTGACCATGGAACCCAAGTTCTGTAGGTCTCTTATCAAGGTGTGAGCAGGGGCTACACTGAAAATTTCTAAGTGCTCATTTAGAAAGAAAACAAGTAAATTATATGCTGTTTTTAACAAAACCTGTTATTTTATGTTTACTTTCGCCTAGATTTGGAGTTTTGTCTGTAAAGACCTGTGGTGCTAACGAGCCTTTTTTTTCCAGGGCACCCTTTAAACAACGCTGGTATTACGAGTTGTCTGAATGGCTGCGTTAGCCTCAGAAAAGTGAGCGTTGAGCCAAATTTAGCTCCACTTCAACCCTCAATACCAGCGGTGCTTACGGTAGTGGTAAGCTGGAAAAACGTGCTCGTGCACGATATCCCCATAGGAAACAATGGGGCTGAGCTGGCTGAAAAAAACCTAACACCTGCAAAAAAGCGGCGTCCAGCTCCTAACGCAGCCCCATTGTTTCCTATGGGGAAATACTTTCTAAGTCTACACCTAACACCCTTACATGAACCCCGAGTCTAAACACCCCTAACCTTACACTTATTAACCCCTAATCTGCCGCCCCCGCTATCGCTGACACCTGCATTTTATTATTAACCCCTAATCTGCAGCTCCGGACACCACCGCCACCTACATTATCCCTATGAACGCCTAATCTGCTGTCCCTAACATCGCCGATACCTATATTATATTTATTACCCCCTAATCTGCCCCCCCCAACGTCGCCGCCACCTACCTACACTTATTAACCCCTAATCTGCCAACCGGACATCGCCGTCACTATAATAAATGTATTAACCCCTAAACCGCCGCAATCCCGCCTTGCAAACACTATAATTAAATAAATTATTCCTATTTAAAACTAAATACTTACCTATAAAATAAACCCTAATATAGCTACAATATAACTAATAGTTACATTGTAGCTATTTTAGGATTTATATTTATTTTACAGGCAACTTTGTATTTATTTTAACTAGGTACAATAGCTATTAAATAGTTAATAACTATTTAATAGCTACCTAGTTAAAATAATTACAAAATTACCTGTAAAATAAATCCTAACCTAAGTTACAAATACACCTAACACTACACTATCAATAAATTAATTAAATAAATTACCTACAATTATCTAAACTAAAATACAATTAAATAAACTAAACTATAATACAAAAACAAACAAACACTAAATTACAGAAAAAAAAACACTAATTACACCTAATCTAAGCCCTCTAATAAAATAAAAAAGCCCCCCAAAATAATAAAATGCCCTACCCTATCCTAAATTACAAAGTAATCAGCTCTTTTACCAGCCCTTAAAAGGGTTTTTTGCGGGGCATTGCCCCAAAGTAATCAGCTCTTTTACCTGTAAATAAAAATACAATACCCCCCCCAACATTACCTACCACCCACATACCCGTACTCTAAAACCCATCCAAACCCCCCTTAAAAAAAAACTAACACTAACCCCCTGAAGATCTCCCTACCTTGAGTCGTCTTCACCCAGCCGAGCCGAATTCTTCACCCAAGCGGGGCAGAAGAGGTCCTCCATCCGGTTGAAGTCTTCATCCAAACGGGGCAGAAGAGGTCCTCCATCCGGCCGATGTCTTCATCCAATCGGCATCTTCTATCTTCATCCATCCGGAGCGGAGCGGCAGCATCCTGAAGACCTCCGACGCGGAACATCCATCCTGGCCGACGACTTCCCGACAAATGACGGTTCCTTTAAATGACGTCATCCAAGATGGCGTCCCTCGAATTCCGATTGGCTGATAGGATTCTATCAGCCAATCGGAATTAAGGTAGGAAAAATCTGATTGGCTGATTCAATCAGCCAATCAGATTGAAGTTCAATCCGATTGGCTGATCCAATCAGCCAATCGGATTCTATTGGCTGATTGGAACAGGATACGCAATTGACGTAAGGGGATTTGCGGTAGCCTCGAGTCGTGAAAGAAAAGTGAGCGGTAGACCCTTTCCTGCCTGACTCTAAATACCAGCGGGCGTTAAAAAGCAGCGTTAGGACCCCTAACGCTGCTTTTTAACGCTAACGCAGAACTCTAAATCTAGGCGTTTGATTTAAAAAAAATATATACTAAAAGAGCACTGTTTAATATCCATTTAATAAAACCGTTATATTTAAAGGAACACTATAGTCAAAAATTAAACTTACTTGATTCAGATAGAGCAGACATTTTAAGAGACTTTCCAATTTATTTTCTTTTTTAAATTATGCAGTCTTTTTATATGCACACTCTCTGAAGAACCAGCTACTATTGAGCATGTGCAGGAGTTCACAGAGGGTACGTATATGAGTTTGTGATTGGTTGATGGCTCTCACATGATAAAGGTGGCAAATGGACGTACATTTTGAAATTTATTAGGAAAAAAATCGACTGCTCATTTAAAATTCAGACTAAATGCTACTGCATTGTCTTTTTATTATGCACTTGCTGATTATTCAATTCTGCTGTATTTATGGGGCCTTTAAATGCACTTTTCTACAAGTTGAAATGTCGCCCATCATGTTTTTTATTAGAGTGCTCAATAATCGTTTGGTATTTTTAAATAAAAACCTTTTGATAAGACATGTTGGTTTTATTCTAGTTACACATAGGGCTAAGTTTACAAGAAGAACACAAGTGAGAGCGCAGGGTGTGTTATCTTGTGCTTGATCCCACACTAAGAACAGCACACAATCTAGTAATGCAACTGGATGGTAAAAAAAGTTAACCAGAGAATCTTAGCAAGCCCTATACTTTTAATGGAGAGCACAAGTAGAGAAAAAACAAACAAATACCACTGAAAAATGATGTGCTTTTGGAGGACTGAAGTATAGTTTGCATAACAAAAACACATGGCAATTATATGGAAGTTAAATATATAAGTTATATTATTATTTTTATTATGATATATACTTGTTTTATCTAAAAGGCTTATTAACGAAAAAACTTAAATTATGCTTACCTGATCATATTCTTTTCTTCAGATGGAAAGAGTCCACAGCTGCATTCATTACTTTTGGGAAATAAGAACCTGGCCGCCAGGAGGAGGTATAGACACCCTAGCCAAAGGCCCAAATACTCTTCCCTCTCCCCTCATCCCCCAGTCATTCTGCTGAGGAACAAGGAACAGTAGAAGAAATATCAGGGTGAAAAGGTGCCAGAAGAATAAAAATACAGACGCCCCACAGAAAAAATACGGGTGGGGAGCTGTGGACTCTTTCCATTTGAAGAAAAGAAAATTATCAGGTAAGCATAATTTAAGTTTTTCTTCATAAATGGAAAGAGTCCACAGCTGCATTCATTACTTTTGGGAAAACAATACCCAAGCTATAGAGGAAACTGAATGCCAAGACGGGAGGGTACAAGAGGCGGCCCATTCTGAGGGCACCAAGCCTGAAACCACTACCCAACAAAACCCTGCTTCGTCCGAAGCTGAGAACATTGAAAGGAAAAAGCCCCAAGGACACTGACCCACAGATAGTCCGGAAGTCTAGCTAGAGAGCCCGCAAAATCAGACTCAACTGAGCCAACAGCCCTCCAGGAGACACCGTTGCCCAGCGGTCGGCCCCCAACCACACACCCCTTACTAACGAAGGGAACACCAGCCCAAAACTCCCAAAGGGACAGGGCAAGAAAAAAATCAAAGGAAATCGAAAGGACAGCACAAAATTCCATAAAGAAAAACCCCTAAAACGAGCCCAGCTCATAAAGACCCAAATGGGTCCAAAACAAATAAGGGAAGGCCACACCCAGACCAACAAAACACAAGGTCTAGGACCGGCAAACGAACATCGATTTTTACTCTCAACTTCGAGTGGAAGCACCGAAACGACAACTGAAGACTTATCCACAAGTCAGCACTTAGAATACTGAAGTATTTAACACAAAAACGTTTAGCAGACCCAGACGAGGTAAACACCCGAGTCAAGAACACGCAACCGTCATCAGGACGACTGAGAGAGAGAATACTTTACTAGGAAGTAAAATGCGGCTAAACAAAATATTGGATTGTAAAAACTTCAAGACAGAGGCACCTCTAGGCAATCCCAGCCGCCAGACTGACACATAGGTCCCAAAAGGGGAGAAGTATAGAACCTCAAGTAGGCCCATTAAACATTCCACACCCCTGAGGAACAACAATCTCAGGAACTACTCCCAACCAGGCCCGCCTAAGCATCAGTAGGTCCGAAAACAGGGGAACAGAAGAACCCTGACACCCACTCACAAAAGAGCCATTCCACAGAGCTCGGGGACCCCCCGAAACTCTATAAAGACAGTCGACAAGGCCGAATACCCAGAAGAGTCTAGCAAAGGCCTATCTCGACACGGAGCCAGCAAGACTCCAAATAGAAAAAGCCCCCCCTCCCTAGAAAAAGGGGCCAATTAGAGACAGAGCACCTGCCCACAAGAACACAGGCTGAATAAGAGAGCACTCTCCAACGCAGATGAACCTGGAAGGAATCCCCTGATAACTTAGCGCACAGAAGGGTGCATTAGCTGCAGAATTTACCCTATAACCCTTCGCCTGCAGAACCGTGAAGCCATCAGGTTACTTCAGCAAACCGTCCAAGGGAAACCGTTCATTGAGCGTAGGCAAAGACAATGAGTAGTGGCACTCAGGAAATCTGGGCAACCATGACCAGATCTACTCGCCAGACCAAAGGTCATAGCCTAAATTCCCAGAACAGGAGAACCCCGAACCCATCCTAGATCCTGAAAGGCCAGTAACAACTTGCAATAGGATCCACAAGGGAAAACTCTGAGCAAAAGCCTTAGCAACTGGAAGAACCAGGGCGATGACAGGTTAGAGCCCCCAATTGTTTAAAACAAACAATATCCCGGAAATTGAAACACCCCGTCTGACATAGAAAACAAACCCACAGGGAGATATTAGTCCCGACCCAAGGAAGAGACCACCCCATGCCGAAGTTCAATGCTCCAATGGAGCTAAGGCATCGCAAAACCAGACACTAGAGCCCATAGGTCACTCAATCAAAAGCTAGTCTCCACCTCACCCTACGAGACAGAGGAGTACCTGAAACCAAGGATGCAGAGCATCCCCAGATCCAGGGGAAAATCCTAAGCAGAGTCCAAAGAACTCTCTCAAAGGGAATTCAGGTCCCCAAAGGAGACCCAACTCACATGGAGGAACGGACAAAATCCAAAGGGTCTCAAAGAAGAGAGCAACTCTCTCCCGAAGGGAAACCAGGGCCCCATAAGGAGACCTAACCCACATGGGGAAGTCCAAAGGTCTCACTGACAAGAGAACCACGTCCACAGGACAATTCCTAGAGCCTCCGAAAGGTTAAACCGCATTAAACCAGCAGTAAGGAGGCACTAAACCCCAATCCTCCCACGTGAGGAAGAATACGCTAGGTCCTGAGAGAATCAGAAGCAAAAGGAGTGACTCACCGGAACGCTGCTGACACAGTCCACCAACTTGAAGGCTCAATAAGGACTGAAACAATCCTTCCAGCCTCACGGACCCACGAGTCCTTGTTAGAATGCTTAGCTGAAACTTGTAAAATAAAAACAAGAAACACAATTAATAAAGTAAGAACTCTGCGCCTCGACCAGATCAGCCAGGCAGAACAGGCGCCACGTATCTGAACAGGCCACGAGACAGCAGATCTAAACCCAAGCAGGGCCGGCCTGCAACAGGGCCATAACTGTCAAGCTGCCTAAATCCTCCCTCAGAGGGGAAGAGAATAACAGACCAAACATAGGACTAACATGTCCCTTAAGAACTTCCGCAGAAGTAAACAGCGAGAATCAATCCAA